>NC_133453.1:67506207-67663707 GCF_048565385.1 Saimiri boliviensis
AAACCAGCTGCAGATGGTGCACAAGTTAATACAGAGATGATGTCTGTGGTCTATACCTATATTTGTCATGCCTACCTTTTTCTTGCACTCCCCTTGCTCTTTTCTCAATTGTTATTACACCTTAATAAAGAAATTACATTCAAAACGTTCCCAGAATCCTTCTCCAATGGCCTTTTTAGTCTTAGAACAAGCAAGCAAAAAAACTCTTGAGAAGGTAGATGAGAATTTTTCAAAACCTCAAGCTTCAACAAGGAGTGGCCAGTCTGACAGTTACTCCCATGTATGAACTTGTCTAATATGTTTTTATATCCTGAAACATCATGTGGGTGACTAATATCCCCTGGGATAGGCCAGACATTTGGTTTCTTTGAACCCCACCCAAATTCCCAAGTGGGTCCAAAAACAGGCTGTAGAAAAAGCCTGTGCTGATTATTTTTAATATTCCAGAACTTAAAGCTGAAGACAGGTGACCAGAAAGTATTTTCCTCCCTTTGCACTAGCCAACCTTGACCTAGAGGCCTTGGAAAGACAACAGATATGGGACTTGATGTTATTGGTCATGGGCAGCTGTGGTCCATGGAGGAAGAAGAAAGCCCCACCTGCTAGCGAATGTCTTAGCCAAGGAGGGATGTAACTGTCAGGATTCTGAGAAGGACTTGAAAAGAAAAGAAGGGGTGGATAAATGACAAGAAGGAGAAATGGACGTGGGTGAGGAGGGCGCAGCTGGCTGGGGAAACAAAAAACAGTTTCTTAGGAGAGTCAGATTTACATCATCCAAAGTACAGAAAGCAAACCCTAGGCCCCTTTCAGGATGCCCTTCGTCTTGTTTCCTAGGCATCATCCCTCAGTATCTAACTGTTTCCTGGACCCCTGATCTCAGATATCAAAATTCAAGGATGCTCAAATCCTCTCTATAAAGTGGTGGAGTATTTGCATATAACCTACATACATCCTCTCATATACTTGAAATCATCTCTAGATTACTTATAACACCTATTACAATGTCAACGCCCTGTAAATAGTTGTAGTATATTGTTCGGGAAATAACGTCAAGGAAAAGTCTGTACGTGTTCAGCATAGACACTCTTTTCCAAACATGTTCAATCCTTGGTTGGTTGACCCCAGGGATGCAGAACTCGAGGATACGAAAGGCCAGCTGCACCGATTTCAGCTCCCTGCGGGCTGCCCTTTCTTGTTCAAGTTTTTAAAATGATAAGTATGGAAAAGCTGAGACAAGCTAGAGAGGAAGAGGGGCAATCGGCTATTCTCTGTCAGATTTCTTCTCTTAAACAACACTCAGGGCCACCGAGGTCTCAGCGATTTGACATATCTTTCTGCCCCCAGGGCTTGGACTTCCTTCACTCCCTGCCCCACATGGGGCTCACAACTTTAATTTTGGAAGGTGAAGATTTTGCATCTGTCTGCAAAGCAAGTCAGGTGGTTTTTTCCCTGCTCCTTTTAAATCCTGGGATTTTCCATCATTAGCCAGCAAATGAATTCTCAAAGAGTTTCTTGCTAATCCCTGTCTAGATGGTTCTAGACACACACACACAACCGAAGTAAAAATCTAGGCTGAAGTCAGCAGCCAGCAATTTCTCATTCATAGGAGAACTTCTTAAATCTTTTCTTCAAAAAGGAGAATATTTTCTGCAGTTTTTCTAATGATACACAGAAAAGAGAAGCACTTCTCTGCAGTAACGAGGGAGCCCGCATCACCTGTGCTGCCTGTGGCTGCCCTTTTGCTAAGCTGCCCTGTAAGGAGTGACCATTCTGCTCCACCTGACTCAAGACTCGGGGGATTATTTCAGTAGCTTGGATGTCTCAGGGCCTATTACAAGGGGCACCAGAGGGGCTGCAGAGGCGGTTAGTGGCAGAAGAAAACAGATCAATATTGTCACAAATCCTAAGATCTCTACATTCTTGTCAAGTCCTTCTGCCTTTTACCTTTCAGAGCATTATCAGCTGTTAGTACCAGGGACCTGTTGATTTTTAAACAATTTATTTGACATACTTAATTGCTGACCTAAGGAGACTATTGACAGTTTATTATTTTGTGGTTTTTAAAGTTGAATGCAGGAGACTCCCTTCAAGCCAAGGTTTACGAAATGGGCCATTGACTGATGAATGCGTTTTACAAGGTGGTTATCCATGCCACATTTCTCATCGCTATTCAGCCAGAGAAAGTAACGGGGTGCTGATACATGCAACAACACAGATGAAGCTTGAAAACATTATGTGTAAGAAGCCACAGAAGGCCACATATTGTGTGATTCCGTGAAATGTCCAAATCAGTAGACCCAAAGAGATAGAAGCAGATTCCTGGTTAACAAGGACTGAGGGCTGAGAGGAATCTGAGTGAATGCTAATGGATACAGAGCTTCCTTCTGGGGCGATGAAAATATTTTGGAACTAGATTGCAGTGATGGGCGTACAACATTGAGAATGTACTGAAACGTCTCTGATGGTAAATTTTATGTCATATGAATTGTATCTTTTTTTTTTTTTTTTTTTTGAGACAGAGTCTCACTCTTTCTCCCAGGCTGGAGCAGTGGCCCAATCTCAGCTCACTGCAACCTCTGTCTCCCAGGTTCAAGCGACTCTCCTACCTCAGTCTCCCAAGTAGCTGGGACTACAGGTGCGTGCCACCATGCCTGGCTAATTTTTGTATTTTTAGTAAAGAAGCGGTTTCACCATGTTAGCCAGGATGGTCTTGATCTTTTGACCTCGTGATCCACCCACCTCAGCCTCCCAAAGTGCTGGGATTACAGGTGTGAGTTACCACACCTGGCCCAAATTTTACTATATTTTTAAAGAGAGCCTGAGGGTTTTTTTGGTTAAAAAAAAAAAAAAACAACTCAAAAAAAAAAAAAAGGGATTGAGGGGGGCGGGGAACCATCCTAATCTTCACTTTTAGCAAAGGCTGTCATGCCTGAGTTCAGCTTATAATCACAGTACTTTGTTAAAAGCTTCCCAGAGTTAACTGACCATCGGTTTTCCCCAGTCAACCCTGTAAAGGTTATATTTGATAGGGTATCATGTACATTGCCCTTGGTTGATATTAGTCAGCAACAGGCTGCTGTCCTGCCCATGAAGGCTTCTCACAAAGGGGATAGAAGGCAGTCACACACGATGTTCTTCAAGCCAGGGACAATTGCAAGGTTCATTCCACCCTGGGAATCGCCCTTCACTGGACACGGTGTCTGTGCCTGTCATTGCAGGGCTCCTTTTGTTAAATATGGGGGTGGATACAGCTGGAATATACATAAATGAGTTTCAGGATAGAAAACAAAAGCCTGTCAATGCTGTCACCATTGACAAAGGAACTCCACTTGTTACTTCGTACTTTTTAAAACCATTTAAAAGTTCTTATCATGTGCCTTACGTGAATTTTATAGTGTATCATTCTGCATTTATATTTGCATGTAAATAATACATATATAAGAAATGCCAGCTAGGTCAATTGACTGTCTAAACTGAGTCTCATGAATCTAACATTAGAAAACAGCCTGTTGAATCCAAATTGAGAGACATGCCGTAAAGCAACTCACTTGGACACTTCAGAAACGTCACTGACATCAAGAACTAAAAAGAATGTCAAGAAATGTTCCAAATTAAAAGAAGCTAAAGAGACCTAAAAATAACTGCAATGCATGAGCCTTGATTGAATCCTGCATCAGAGATTGTTTTAAAATTCTGTAAAAAACATTATTGGGACAATTGGAAAATTTCAATGTGTGCCATATATTGGGTAATGGCATTCTATCAATCATCAATGTTATATTGTAAGACATGACAGGAAAATGACTTGCTTTTTAGGAGATACATACTGAAGGGGTAAAGTTTTAGCATGTCTACAACTAATTCTTGTGTATAAGTGTGGAAGGTTGGGGAGAGGGTTAAAGCAAATGTGGACTTTTTTTTGTTTTTGCTTTTAGATGGAGTCTCACTCTGTCGCCCAGGCTAGAGTGCAGTGGTGTGATCTCGGCTCACTGCCACCTCCACTCCCCAGGTTCAAGTGATTCTCTTGCCTCAGCCTCCCGAGTAGCTGGGATTAGAGGCACACACCACCACGTCCGGCTAAATTTTGTATTTTTAGTGGTGACAGGGTTTCGCCATGTTGTCCAGGCTGGTCTTGAAATCCTGACCTCAAGTGATCCACCTGCCTCGGCCTCCCAAAGTGCTGGAACCACAGGCATAAGCCACCACGCCCAACTAATGTGAACTTTTTTGAATTTCTACCTAATAACTGTCCTTAAGAAGAAAAGAGAAAAAGAAATTCTGATTTTTATTATACTAGCTGCAGCAACAAAGAACAGAGCAGTGAAGTTCAAATTCTGAGCCAGCAAGCAGAATTTTCAGTATCGTTTCCCTTACCCTTAATCTAATTACAAAACCAACATTCCCAGCGGACAGGGATTTGCTCTTCCCAGGGGCCTCCCCACAGCCAGTCCTGTTTCTCTGTCGAGAGAAGCTGCCAGCTGCCTCCACCCTCTCTGAGCCAATCTGTGCCCCAGGAAATGCAAGTCACTTGGAGAGGCAGTATTTCCCATACAGTCATATTTTATAAGGTCTACCAGATTTCCATTCCTCCCACCCCATTTATCCTTCATTTTTTACACACACACACACACACACACACACACTCTTTTACTATACATAACTGATGATTCAGGGGGTTAATCTGATGTGTGGTAAATCCAGACCCTTGCAGTTATTTATCACATTAATGTACTTCTCTAGCTTATGGAACAACCGTTAGAAATGCTTGTTTCCAAATAGGCAGATCCGGTTTACTTAACCTCTTTGAGCCTCAGTTTCCTCATCTCTAGTATGGGGTGGTAATAGTGATACTCACTCCAGAGGGTTATTTGCAGAGTTAATAAGATTGTGTATGCACAGTGGCCAGAACATAGAAAGGCACTATTTAAGCACAATTTTAGGACTGACATAAATGAGAGGGCAATTACCATTAAAAAAAAAAAATTCTCGTTTTGAAGGAATCTGACTCTAATGGATGAAAATCAAAGATCATTTCAAGAAGTCACCTTAACCATAGAAAAAAGATTCCGTGAAGAATTTAATTTTTTCTGAATGATTCACCATGAACAAAATCATTGAAAAGTGATACTTTTAAAGGGCAAACTTATTATACAATGACACTTCCAAGATTTATTATTCCTAGTATTTAACTACTTATCTCTTCCATTTTCACACAAAGCTAATCATTAATATTATCGTATTCTAGAAGTAATTATTTTAAAAGCTTTTGCTGTAATAGCTGAAGCCTCTCTGGCTATTCCTGGTACCAAAGAAGGTAAAAGTGTTTGTTTTTTTAGGACTGACATGAAAGAGATCGATTTCTGATGCCAAGAAATCACTTAGCATTCATGTGACTTCAGCTTCACAGCATCTTGGAATATGTTTATCCTTAATCAAAATTCTTCCTAGAGGCAAAATGCCAACACTTTCACCTCTTTTGTACCTTCCCTCAGAAAACCCGGAGAGAGGTTGGAGCAAGGTCACAACCTTATACTCCTCAGCTGTGCCGGCCAACGCTTCTGGGCATCGTTGGCTGCCCACCATGAGCTGGTCACCACTTTGAGTCCAGTTCCCCCTGGCACCTCTTGCCTAATGGATAATATTACACCTCACTTTCTGGCAGAGAGACTAAGCTGCAGAAGTTGAAAGAAGGTCTCTAAGGTTGCTCTTGGGTCCATCATTGATTATGTGAAATATGAAAGGTCAGTAATGCATCTACCTGCTTTCAAAACAACCTCTTTACCAAATTTTGACTTGATGGGGGTTAGTGTTTTTTTTACAATCAGATCTAAGTCCAGTATAAATGAAAATACAGGAATTTTTAACATTGTTATCTAACAGACATTTATTTAGGGGAAGAAAATTTCTATAAGAATTATTGTGAGCTTAACCATGGACTAATTGTAGGCACTATTTTAAGCACTTTACAAATATTAACTAATACAATCATTATAATGATCTTACATTATTATCCCCACTTAAAGATAAGGAAATTAAGGGAGGAAGTGTTAAGTAACTTGACAGATCATGGAAAGATCCCTAAAATAGATGGTTAAGCAAATTGCAGAATGACATACATGATCCCATTTCTACTTGAAAAAAATTTAATATGGGTGTATGTGTGTGTGTTATAAATATATAGAGCTTGAACAGATACACTTCAATCACCATCGGTGACTTTTTCTGGAGAGAGGAGTGGTAGGGTGGAGGAGGTTAAGAGGACTTTCAAATTTTGTACTTTTTATTTATCTTTTTTTGTGTGTGTGAGACACGGTCTCACTCTGTTGCCCAGGCAGAAGTGCAGTAGTGCAATCATGGCTCACTGCAATCTCTACCTCTTGGGTAACTCAAGCAATCCTTCCACCCCAGCCTCCTGAGTAGCTGGGACCACAGGCATGCACTATCACACCCAGCTAATTTTTTGTCTTTTTTTTTTTTTTTGTAGAAACAGGGTTTGGTCATGTTGCTCAGGCTGGTCTTGAACTCCTGATCTCAGGAGATCTGCCTGCCTCAGCCTCCCAAAGTGCTGGGACTATAGGCTTGAGCCACTGTGCCCAGCCTGAATATTTTATAATGAGAATATTTCATTCAGGCATTACATGCATATTTTTTTTTTTACTTTAGACAACTCAAATAAAGGATCAGTTCTAACAAAACAGCCACAGAAATGAGCTTCCCCTTCCTTTGAAGGCACACAGAACTCTTTTTGTGATTTGCTGTTTCAGTAACCTCCATCAAAATGTTCATTCAAACAAGCGCTGCCTGCACACCTACCAGGCATTGTGCTAGGGACTGTTGTGTATGCCACCTCACTGAATCTTCATAAATCCTCACAAGGGATGCATTCAAAATTTTATTTCAAATTTTAAGAGTATTTTTGGGTATGTGGGTTATAAAAATGGAATAATTTATGTAGCACTTTCTATAGCACTTTTCTCTTACACATCTTTTACCATTTCTTTCTTCCTACTAAGAATATGGTGAGGTTGGAAGCTCAAGAGATTATTACTCCCAGGTTATACATGTGGGAACTAAAGCTGAAAATAATAAATAACTCACCCAAAATCACAAGCAAATTAGGAATGCAAACTAGAAATGAGAACCAGGTCTCCTGATCCCCTATCTAATGTTCTTGGTCAGCAGAACGTGGCTTAACCAGCCCAATCATTCCTGCCATCTTCATGCCAACAGCTGATCACAAAGTGATTGACTATTAGTCCCCTATAGTGATCATCTCATCCAGTGGCCCTCATTCTTGGCTATACAATTGGAGTCACCTAGAGAGCTTTTAAAATGTATCAATGCCTGGGTCTCATCCCAGAACAATTAAATCAGAATCCATATGGGTAAGATTCAGACACCTGTATTTGGTAAAAGCTCTTCAGGGATTCTAATTTATAGGCAAAGTGGAGAACCAACATATCAGCTTTTAGGATGGTAAATAGGTGTCATTTCAGATATTAACTCCAATTAATTGAGAATAGTAAGAGAAGGCCATCTAAGGACCAGGAGTTGCCGTGTGGGCTCAGAGGACAATGAGTACTGTCATCCCAGGAACTGGAAGGGTGGGTGGAGCAGGAGCTGTGTGCCGGCCAATCCTGATCTAGCCCAACTCCCTCACTTTAAAGACAAGAAACCCAAGGCCAGAGAGTTTATGTGATTTACCGTGGTAACAAAACAAGTTAGCGTCAGTTCAAAGTCTAAACCAGGTCTCCTAAGGTCTAGATCAGTCCTCCATTTGTTCATATAGCTGAGTGGCTCCCAACCTGATTCACGACCCCCAGGAAGATGCAAGACCAGCCCTGTGATGAATCTGCTCTTGCCACCAGCAGATTCAGAGGCCCACATCCAGCGTCACTCGCATCGCTGGGGTATGGAGAGGCCCCTGAAACAGGTGCCACTCACAGCAGCCCAGGGGCCACAGGGCATTTCCAGTACTCCTGTCACCATTCAGGAGGTGGCAGAAAAGCCAGGAAAAAACTATTGATGGGCCTGGAGTTGGGGGCTGTGGCCACAGCTTCCATTTATTACTAAATCATGGGAGAGGTTCCTGAGGGATGTGCCTGACAATGGGCCCCAGGCTGCCTCCTACCATGCCCCAGGCACGTCACTCTGGCATCTAAATCGCTGCCTGTCCTGTAGGGGTGACTCACGTGTGTACGTGTGTGTGTGTGTGTGTGTGTGTGTGTGACTCAAGGGTCCATCATACAGGCCCCATGAGTCACCCACTTCCTTACCAACGCATTATGGAGATAGCTTCAGAATGCACAAAAGCACAGGAAAAGAGCCTCTTGGCCAGGAATGGGTTTTGTGTTTTCAGGAAACTGGTCACTTTTAATATAAATACACATACACAGAGAGCACCCGAGATAAAAGTCAACAAGTTTAGTGTCTCCTCATTGAGACAAGCTCTGTTCATAATTGTTTCTTAAAATTTTTTTATTGTAGCAAAATGTACACAACATACAATTTACTAACCACTTTTAAGTGTATAGTTCAGTAGCATTAAGTCCATTCACACTGCAGTGCAAACATCACCACTACCTATCTTCAGAAGTTTTTGATCTTCCCAAACTCAAAGTTCATACTCATTAAATATAGTTCCCCGTTCCCGTTTCCACTACTCTACTTGCTGTTTCTTTGAATTTGACTGCTCTACCTATCTGTAATGTTTTATTTCAATTATCATTTAGGGATTTAAAATTTTCATTGTTATTTCTTTTTCTAAGAACAAACATGGTTACTCCTTTGGCTTCTTGTATATTTCTTTTAGAATTCTCTAACTATAAATAAGAAAGGACTCTCTGGAGTTTATCTTCTCATGGGGCAGCTCTAGATGGAGAAGCAGAGATGACCAGGGGCCGTTTCAATTGAGCAAGGAAGTTTGTCTTGGAGCACCAAACCCAACACACCTTGCTCACACAAAGAGCTCCCGTGTGCCACAATCCCCTGCTCTCCCCAGGTGGGTAGTGATGGCTATGAAAGGCAGCCCACTTATGAGCCAAATTGTGCATCTGGGGCTCCCACCATCAGCAGCTTTCCTGGGAAACCAATGAAAGAGGAGCGAGGAGAATGCTGGGCGCTGGGCGCTGGTGTAGTTGGCCGGCATTTCTGCTGTTGTTAATACCATGCCTCCAAGCGCATGCGCAGACCAGCTCCAGCGCTGTGCACCTCAGCAGGAAGCGGGAGGCTGGGGGCCTATGAGAAATGCAGCTGCTTCCACTCACTGTCCCCAGGGGTGACCTCACAAGGCATACTTCCTGTGCCTGGCCACTGCTCTCAGGGCCAGTGTGGACAACTCCCCAGTGTATAGGCTCGAGAGAATCAGAAAGAGGTCCACTGCTGAGCAGCACTGTTGGGAATTTAGCCCAAGCAAAGTCCTTAGCCTGGAGACCATGGACACCCCATCCAATGGCAACCATGACCACAGAAATCCAACAGTCTCGAGATTGGTGAATATTCTGAGCTCAGACTATCAACCCACTGACCTGGGTTTTTAAGGAATATAAAGACATTAACGGAGTGAGCCCTTCCCTCAAGGCGCTCACAGCCTGGTTAGGAAACCAGGACTCAGAGCCCAGGTCTCCAGCTAGGTGAAACTGTGTGCCGGACACCGCATTCATACTTGGTTAAGAAGTTGCTAGCAGAGTTGGCCAGCTTCAGGAGGAAGCGGAGTCCTAAGACTCTCAGAAGCAGGTTCCTTTAAAAAGGTGCAAACTTTCTGGAGTACAGTTGTACATCTGACAGTGTTTTTAAATTTCTAATTTTTTATGTCTTTGAAACAGGCCTCAGCCATACATTCCCAAGCCCCTAAGTTGCTGACTGACAAGAGGAGAGACTCCTCCACCAAGCTGAAACAGCACCTGTCCCTCACGGTGGGGAGCCCAGGCAGCCCAGCAACCAGCCAGTTTCTGGAGGACCAGAAGCACCATCAGAGGCCCAGCTTGCTGATTCATTTCCATACCTCGTTGATCTCCACCCCACAAAACAATACGCAGAAGCGTTTTCAAACAGCTCACACCAAATGCTCTCACTGACATTCCAAAGCAGCTACAAAGGAAATTAAAGGTTTCCTTCTCAGGCTTTTATTTATACAAATGCAAAAACCCCTATTTATACCTTCCCAGATGTGTGGACCTCCTCTTGCTGCTGTTTTTTCCTCCTGTTGCTTGGAGTGAAGACATAGGAATGATGCAAAAATGAAACCACTTTAGTAATACAGGAGAGTGACCATTTGGTGTCAAATTGTGGACTCTGGTGAGTACAGGCATGGAGTCAGGAGACACAGAACAGCCAGTGATCCTGTAGTGCAAACACGATCAAGTCCCACACACACCTCTCCCATACATAAACCACTGACCGCCTTCCCATTGCTCTAGAAAAAAGACCAGATTCTTCCCGGGACCTACAG
Organism: Saimiri boliviensis; assembly: GCF_048565385.1. Classification (NCBI taxonomy): domain Eukaryota; kingdom Metazoa; phylum Chordata; class Mammalia; order Primates; family Cebidae; genus Saimiri; species Saimiri boliviensis. The sequence goes on from NC_133453.1 coordinate 67,516,658, forward strand.
GGCTTGCTTTTCTTTCTGGTACTTCTCTAGCCTCATTTTTGCAGCCACTTCTCCCCCTCTACAGTCATGGCCACTTGTGGCTGTATCACATTCCCTCCAGTCTCAGGACCTTTAGGTATGCTATTGCTCCTGCCTAGAATATTGTTCCTGCTCAGCCCTTCATTTAGTTTAACCCCTAACACTCTTCAACCCCAACACAAATATCACTTGCTCAAAGCAACAGTCCCGGGTCTGTCTCCCCACCATTCTCTTCTAGACTCATCACTCCCCTCTTTTCTTATGTGCTGAATGAGGCTAACACCTCTCCTGTCGCTTTCTAGGTTTTCTGCAAATATTAAGTGAGGTGTCTATGGGATGGCAGATGCAGAATGCATGTCTATTCCAACTTTCTAGTGCACCTTCCTGTACTGAAGAGACTAGCAAGCTAAAACCTACAGTTTCCAGACTCCCTTGCAACTATGCCTCCTAGTGTGATTTGGGTTCTACCAATCAAAAGTCCTTGAACAAGGCTGAAATGTAGATAGCTAAGAAGGGAGAGGGGCAGGCATGAGGTATGCATTCTGCTGGTACAGATCAGAGCTGCAGTCACATGGCTATGGAGCCAACAGCACTGATGTCCAACTTGAAACACAGGTAATGCATTCTTGGACCCAACATTTCTGGCAGTGGCTTCCTGACTGTGGCTGTCATGGCAGGCCAGTGTTAAAACGTGTGCTCTGAATGAAGAGACCTCCCCCACAGACAGGCTTTGTGTGGGCAACACGGCTGTTTATTCACCCGGCTACAGGTGGGCTGAGTCTGAAAATTGAGTCAGCAGAGGGCAGTGGGGTAGGAGTTATATGCAAAATATGCAAGATGAACATTGGTTCAGTCCAGGAGTTGGTTTTATAGATTTGGGGCAGGTGGTGGAAAGTTACAGAAATTACAGTTTAGGGTGGTTTTTGCAAGCTGGGAGGGGTCCGTAGGGTCTGGAGTCATGAGGTTGACCAAGGTCAGTTACAAAGTCCAGTTGCCTTATCAACTGAGGCCGGAATAAGGAACAATCTCTTGAGTTAATTGGATGCCACAGGGGTTGCTCATTCTTCCCCTTTTTGTGGTCTTTCAGTTATTTCAGAGTCTCTAATTCCAGGAGGCCATCCAGAAGTGTACATGCAGGTCATGGGGGTCACCATGGCTCAAATTAGAGCATGGCCTATGGTACAGCCAGTTAAAAGAACCCTGCAGCCAGTTCTGGAACACAGCTGTGGGAATAATCCTGGAGGCCCATCCTGAAGCCTGCTGGTCCAGACCTTCCAGCCACGTTGTAAGTACCTAATTCTTTATATTAGTCCTTTTCTGCTTAATCTACTAAAGTGATTTCCATGATCTACACTTAACACTGCATAATTAATATAGGAAAGTGCTTCTGGAACTACAAACTGCTATGGAAATGTGACTTATGGTTACTCATCAAGGGCCCAGAGCGTCCAGCCAGGGAGGGGCCATGAAAAGAGTCATCAATCTGGAGTTTCAGGAAGAGCAGACAAGTGGCCACACTCTAAGAACAGTCTCCCCAGAGTCAACAGCCATTTTTAAAAGCAAAGCTTTTGACAAATTAAATTTCACAGTTTTTGAAAGCAAAGAATGCTTCATGAATTGGGTAGCACTCAGAACTAGAAGAGGCTCAAAGAGCTTCACTCTGCAGTACAGGCAGTATTTATAAACAGAACAGGAAGTAAAGGACAGAGAGAGCTCAACTGGTTTTATCTCAGCCTTTGCCTTACTTGGGCATGGTCTAATCGGTCAGCTGTCTGTGATTGGCTAAAGCATGGCTGCTTGTGATTGGCCGAGACTCCACTGTTATGCTCCTATTTGATTTCCAATTTATTTACTTACTAAGCTAGGTTGTGGGTTTGTTAATTAGAGACTCAAAGTATGGACCCAGCCTCAAGCAAACAGCCTCCTGCTTATTTCATTTAATACCATTTTAATCCAGAGTCTGCACTTGAAAACATGTGTCTCAGTATCATTTTAGAATGCAGCTCGCCTTCTGTAACCTTGTGTTTCCCTACTTGGAAAACACACACAGCCTGGAGTTTGCCACCTGTGGCATTTGAGGAGGGTTTTCTAGAGTTAAGCATCCCCTAACACAGATCCAGGAAGGGCTGAGACATTCCTTTATCAGGTAGGAATCTCATGAGTCATTCCAAATGGCCTGTAGGTACCTTTCTCACTTTGACAAGTATATCCTGTGTATCCTGGATGGTTGCTCACTCTGCAGTCATTCTCAACTCCAGAATGAGAGAGAGAAAGCGTTTTTCACTGCTCAGGGCAGACCATCTTGGCACCCGCTAAAGCTAGAGCCGGCTGAGGCTATTGGGGTGAGTCCCAACAGGATGACAGCATGGAGGTCTTGCTTCTTCAGCACATTTTTTTCTCCAGCCATCTACAAACTCTGGCTCAGCGACGGAGAGCTCAGCTGGAATGCCCGGGTGTGGCATTCGTGAGCTTGAATGGAAAACCTGAAGCTCTGAGGGAGTCGGGGTGAAACCCAACAAACATCACCTAAAGCAGCCTTGGCACCTCTGATTATTTCCCCAGGTCATTTTACCACCCCTTAAAGGCTTGTGGCGATCACCTGCCAGGATGAAAGAGTGTCAGCTACAGGAGCTGGAGGCGAGGTGGGGGATGAGTAAGATATTAAACCCACAGAAGCTGGAGACTCAGCTCAAGAGAAGTGGCCAGGGAGAGACAGAAAGAATAAATCACCACCAGATAAAACTGGGTTTCTTGCTGGCCTGCGAGAAAATGACCTTGCATCCCTTCTGGGTAGGAAACGTACCCTCTGATGTACCTGGGAGCTCCCCTTGTTCTGGGTGAGACTGGGTGCTCTGGGAGCTGTGTTTTGGCTATCCTTGCCCAGAAAAAACTCGGGGCCCAGCTGCCCAGGGAAAGGGTGGCTGAGTTGTAGTCGTCCTCACATTGACCCTGTTTGCATCCAGAGCACCTCCAGCCATATTTTTTTTTTTTACATGCTGGGCTTCTTGAATGATTTCAATTGACTAAAGTAATATATTAAAATAAAAAGAACAACAACTGGAAAGCCATCGAGGGGCTTCCAGGCTTCCTGATTCCCAGCCTAGTGCCTCCTCCTTCTATCAACTTTATAAGGTTGTTGCAAGGTTTCTATAAGATCAAAGGGCAATGCCTAGTGCCTGCCCCCAGCATATTATTACCAATAGGTCTCCTAGGAAAGAACCCACCCAAAGAGAAAGAGAGTCAGGCATGTATAACCTGGATCAGTGACGGAGACCTGGAATCGGAGGATAGAGTGCCCTGGACTCCCAGCTGCATGCTAGGAACAGCAAATAAGATGGAAACAGTGGTTGGTATAAAAACTTGTAAGGCATTGTGGGTCAACTCTCACTGCTCTGGAACCATGAAACAAAGAACAACACAGAGGTGAAGATCAGGGGCTCCGCCGACCCAGCCGAGAGGCCAGCTTGGGTCAGCCTACCGAGGGACTGCCGCAGCGTGAGCAGAACAGGCAGAGCAGCCTTGGCTCAGTGCAGCCCCGGTGCAACTGGGCTTGGGCAGCCATCTGGGCAGCAAGTTCCCAGAGCTCTGGGAGCATGGGAGCATGGGAGCATGGGAGCCTCAGCAGGAGCCCCCACCACCAGCCAGAGTCAGGGCAAGAGGAAGGGGACTCTGCATAGGCCACACACAAGCCACCCCAGGGACTCTCAGAAACAAGGGTGACCTCAAGGAAGGTGGAAGGACCTGCCTCAGCAGGAGCCTAAGAAATACAATTCGCATTGTTGCCTTTCCACAAAAGCCCCAGATGGAAGTGGCCTGCCAATCGCAGGCTACAAACACAAGGTACAGTGGTGGTTTAAGAAAAGAATGTGAGAAATGATTTAAGGTTCATGCTGTGACCGCTCATATAGAGATAGGTACCATCCTAATATGGAGGAAGAGAAGAGCACTTTCCACTGGAATAGTTACAGAAGCTGCTCAGAGGACGTCAGCCCTGGCTGGACCTTGCAGGGTGGGTAGAACTGAAAAGCTCCTAAGCAAAGCCAATGGTATGAGCAGAAAGTACACAGGCAGAAAAGTGGGAGGCACTTTTAGGAAGAGTTGGAAGCCTGGCCAGCAAATGTCACCAAGGGTCTGCAAGTAGAGATGACAGACCCTGGGCAAAAAGCAGTTTCAGAGCCAGGACCATGCACCAGGATGCATTTTAGATGTCTGTCCCCCAAACCTCATGTTATATGTATCCACAATGTTGGAGGTGGGGCCTGGTGGGAGGTGTTTGGGTCATGGGGACAGATCCCTCATAGGGGCTCAATGCCCTCCCTGCAGTAATAAGTTCACACAAGATTGCTTGTTTAAAAGAGACTAGTGCCTCCTCCCTTCCTCTCTGGCTTCCTTTGTGACATACCTGTTCCCCTGCCCTTCCACCGTGATTAAGAGCTCCCTGGGCCTTACCAGAAACCAAGCAGATGCTAGTGCCCAATTTATACAGCCCTCAGGACTGTGAGCCAAATAAACTGCTTTTCTTTATAAATTATCCATATTCCTTTATAGCAATGCAAACGGACTCACACGCTGGTGCTGAATCATCTTAACCTCTTTGCACTTCCATTCCTTGTAGAGCAAAATGAGAACGAAGACAATTTCCATTTACCTCTAGCTAAATTTTTAAATAAAACACGTCGACATCTTGGAAAATGGCCTTGGAGGGAAAAGGAAGGATCCACAGTGGATTTTCTGAAACAGCACTAAACATTTCTAGGCAATAGGCACAGATGGACCCTTTTACAACTCTGAGGGAAGTTAGGGGCTCTGATCATGGAAAAACAACTCCAGATATTACCATAAATCCCAAATGTTACATGCAAGTTTCAGGGATTCTTGGCATCCCTGACACCTGGGGAGAGAAACTCCTATCTTAGGAAACTAGCAATCTTTTATAACACTTTTTTTTTTGCTATTTTACATGACAGTGCTCTGGACTGAATATTCAAAAGTATCCTAGGTCATTTTTATCACCAAGCAGTAAGATGAGGTGGCTGAGAAACACACTTTGAAGTCCAGCAGGCTGTGTTTCCAGTTTCCAATTCTGCCACATGCTGTGCAACTTCAGGTGAGAAAACCAAAATGATCTAAGGCAACCTGCCATCAACACGTGTTCTGAGTATCAGTGGCCCACCATTCTCAAAGGTGGGTGGGAGCTTTCTCCCACAATAACCTGCACAGTGTTATGTTTCTACAAAAGCAGCTCTCAGATAGACACACAATATTCTTTGCAAACTGCACAGAAGCAGTGATATACTCTGTTCCTGTAAAGATGGATGATGTTGGTCAGGTGCAGTGGCTCATGCCTGTAATCCCAGCACTTTGGGAGACCAAAGTGGGCAGATCACCTGAGGTCAGGAGTTTGAGACCAGCCTGACCAACATGGAGAAATCCCATCTTTACTAAAAATACAAAATTAGCCAGGTGTGGTGGCACATGCCTGTGATCCCAGCTACTTGGGAGGCCGAGGCAGGAGCATTACTTGAATCTGGGAGGCAGAGATTGTAGTGAGTCAAGATCGCGCCATTGCATTCCAGCCTGGGCAACAAGAATGAAACTCTACCTCAAAAAAAAAAAAAAAAAAAAAGGATGATGTCTCTAGGTACAACTACAATATTTTTGCAATGAAGCTTCACTCAAGTCAAAATCAAGAATGTTCTGAATCTGGGATCAGCCAGTCTTCTTGTGGACTCAGGTACAGTCTTCCATTAAATATGAGGACATCTCTACCTGGCTTATAGATCAACATCTTCCTGGGTCTTCACATGGTCTTTCCTGTGTGCCTGTGTCCTAATCTCCTCTTCTTATGAGGACACCAGTTCATACTGGACTAGGGCTCACTCAGTGACCTCATTTCATCTTAGTTACCTCTTTAAAGACCTATCTTCAAATACAGTCTTACTCTGAAAAACTAGGGGTTAGGACTTCATCGTATGAATTTTGGGAAGTACACACTTCAGTCCATAACTCCACCAACAGAAACAAGTCAGAGAAATGATGGCACATTCACAGAATGTAAACTCATACAGCTCTTAAAACAACAACAACTATAAATCCTCAGTATAAAATGATGTACACAAAATGCTGTCATTTGCATTAAAAGAAGAAGTAAAAGGACAGACATGCTGGTTGATGCACGAATCATCTTTGGAAGTCAAGTGAAAAAAAAAAATGTCTTTAAAGGAAGATCCTGATGGGCTGGGATACAGGAGTGAAAAAGCCATTTAATATTCATGATAAACACATATAAATATTAAATGTTATACCAGGGGTATATGACCTATATTTTTAGCATGAAATATTAAAAATTAAATTTAAGATGTTATAAAACCTGAGGTTTTAGTAGGGTGCACCAGCACATCGAGGTTTGCTCTGCAAAGCTGAAGCATATTATAAAGAGTTTGCTTTATCCTCAAGTATTTCCCCGACCCTTGGGCTGTTTCTCTCCATGGCAGCTAGCCAGTGTTCTGTGTCTCTCACTCTCATTCAGTTTCATTTCCCCCACCCCTTTCTCTCTCTCTCTCTCTTCCTCTCTCACACACACTCATATGCAACTGAAGAAGTGGAATTTTCCAGAATTCTGGAGAACTTTGAGTGGCTGTACCTTGAGTGGATTCCTCAATACACCCTGTCAGGTTATCTCCCACTGCCACATTGAAGGAAGAGGGGAGGTGTCAGAAAAGAGAAACCATCACTCCAAATAGAATGGAAATGGAAGCACTGCAAAGTAAATAGCCGAAAATTTCACAAATGTCATTCACCATTCACAAAGACTGTTTTTAGACAACATAATAATCCACTACAACACTTATTCTGTCTGCAGGATTATTACAGCACAATTTTACCTTTCCATCTTCCATGGCAGAGTGAGATTTCTTTAGTAGTCATTCTTTGTCTTTCCCGAGTTTTGGGGTCAGACTAATCCAAATGATGACTTGGGAAGATGGGAGGGGGGTTGTTGTTGGCAGCCAGAAAAATCAAGAGAGAACCCTCATGCCTTCAGCATTCCCAAGCAATCCCAAATTACTCCCCTCTAACCATCCTTTCCCTTGGCATGACCCAGGATAATCTATTGTGTTCGATCTCAGGCCTGGAATATCTCCCCTTACCCTTCCCCCACCTTAAAGTTCTAGTTCTATGAAGCCTTACTTGACCACAGCAACTTACACTATTCTTTCCCTTTTTTAACAACAAAACATCCCTATGATATTTACACATTTTACCAGTTCAATTCAAGCAGTACTATGCAGACCCCTACCATGGGTCACATTGTTGGAGTGGAAAGAACAGAGATCCACTGAACTTGATTGTTGGGGCAGAGGGGTGAAGGGAGGAAGGGGCAGAGCTGCTCTAAGAATACGTAAGTAGTAAGGAAGAAGACAGGAATGTCACAAGATCTGGCGGCTGAACCAAAGCACGGCCAGTCCTCATGGGGACTAGAACTTCAGTATGTTCTGCATCTGAGGTGCCCTTAGAGTCATTAGCAACAGAAAGTCTCAAGCTTCCCTCTGTCTGGTCCCCACCATTAAACAGAGCTGTTCCCCTTCATGTTTCTGCTGCTTTCTCCATCGCTATGAGCTGGCCTCCCCTGCTCACTTATAGCTTTGAAGGCTTTTAACTTCAGCAATTTATCTGATTTAGCTGGCTAGGGTCCTAGAACTAACATCTAGCATCCTTTCGCCTTTTTCCTCTGCTCCAACTAGTAACTTCTTACAGTGTTTTGAACTTCAAATTCCCAAGTAACACGTGATAGACCCAGTTAAACTTTTTGAGCAGGTTATATAGGTCATAGTCAGCTAATGGCTTGATTGAGCTTAGGTCAAATGTTTACCTCTGGGAGTTGGATACAGTGGTTCGCACCTGTAATACCAGCTATTTGAGAGGCTGAGGTGGGAAAAATCACTTGAGGCCAGGAGTTCAAGACTACCCTAGGCAATACAGTGACCTTCCCACCTCTAAAAAAATAAAAATAAAAACAAAATGTTCACCTCTGGCCTATCAGCTTGGGGATATTTTTCTGCTTCCCCTTCCCTTTTCTGGGCTTCTATGAGTTTACTCACTGCCTTTGCACAAATTTAAAAAGAGTACACCCTGTGGGTACTTGGCTTAGCAAACCAACTTTGAATAAATTGAAAAGAAACTGTCCTTCCTCTGGGCCGAGGCAGCCTCATGCCAGTACACAGCCCAGTAAGTGGAACCAGGCTGGGTTTCAGCTTGTACTCACTGCCTCAGCTTGGGCCACTGTGCAGTGCAAAAACTGCCCAGCCTCCCATGCATCATTGGCTCCCAGCCAGCAAGGTCTCTGCAACGAGATTCTAAACAAGGCCCCTAAGAAGTACTTGCAGATGATGACTTTTCAGTTTCCTTGTGATTTAAAGTATTTGAAAGTAGCATTTCCCACCCCTGCCCCTTTAGTACTAGATTGTGATCTGGCAAATTTTCCTTATAATAACTCTTCAAACTTGCTTCTTAAGAGGCATACCTGTAGTTCCAGCTACTTGGGAGGCTGAGGCAGGAGGATCGCTTGAGCCCAGGTCACGACTGCAGTGAGCCATGATCATACTACTGTACTCCAGCCTAGGTGACAGAGTAAAGCTCTGTCTTAACAACAACAACAAAAAAGTTAAGAAAAAAATACATCAAACAATCTCTTTCATAGACATTCAGCACCAGGTCCTTGTCCCAAGAAAAAAATACATCAAACAATCTCTTTCATAGACATTCAGCACCAGGTCCTTGTCCCAGATTCTAGTGAAGAAAAAGCATGGAAACTTCTCTTTCCAAAGATGTCAGCTCTGAGATGCCAGCATCTTCCTACCCTTTGGCATGAGCCTGGCCTGCTCTCAGACACATGCCATGCCTACCCCATCTCTCTTTCAAGCGAATTTTCAAAGCAGCCTCTTTCTGGCCTTTGTTCTCTGTCCTTCCAGGATGGTCTCTTTTTGAAAAATTGATTTATATTGTTACTAAACATAACTGAAGAACTTTCTACCTTTGAGATTCAACAGTCATCTTATCTAAAGGGATTTATTCATGTTTCCTATCAATGTGGAGTCTGCACATTAAAACCCTTCAGGCAAAGTCCTTGCTTCTGGCAAATGCTCCACCATGTTTAAAATTATGGTGTAAATAATTATAAGTTTCATTTTACTGATATTATTAATCATACATTTCTGGTATAAATTAGACTCTCAAATGCCTGAGGAGGTTTTGAATGGAAAAAAAAGATTAGAGAGAAACTTCAAAGAAGATAGAATACTGGAATCGGTAAACTTTGAAATCAGGGGAAAAGAAAAAAAGACTCTCCTCAGTTGCATTAAAAGCATAGAGGATATTTGGACCCCAGTTAATTTCATTACGTTGTCACCTCACGTCTGGCACAAATAAAAGAAACTCACCCGGGGTTCTGCCAGATATCAAATTAATTAGTTTCATTTTTCTGTGTTCCCTTCTAATCTTTGTCTGTATGTATATAAAATGAGTTCATAGTTTTAGTCACAGATCTTGGCTAACTTCACTAGATTTCAAACCCTCTGTTACGAAATTGAATTCAAATCAACAAGTGCAAATGGGGTATTTACTATCATGTAAATTTCAGCCATGGATATGGCTACCGGGCAAGTTGTGCCCTGTAGAGTTTATTATCTTTTATACGGTGTACCAGAGACCAAAAACAAGCTAGAATATAGAGGAGGCAAAAGGTAGGAAAGAAGATACTGAGTCAGGAGGTGTGGGTTCTGATTCTAGCACTAACCAGCTAGGCTCTTAGGCAAGTTTGCCTCTCTAGATGCCCCAGTTTCCTCATCTGTAAAATGAAAGGATTGAATTTAATTCATAGTTTTTAAACTCTACTCTTCAAAGGGCTGCAAGAAGATACTGGGGTAGGAGGTGTGGTACTAAAGAACCGATCTCTGCCCACATCCCTGCAATCAAGGCAGCTCCTTCTTGCTCTCTTTTTCATGTTGGGCATCTGAGTCCAATGAGTCTAACAACAGGGCACATCATTTGCATTCAGGGCTCTCTCGAAGCCAAGATAGAGAGTATCCTGGTTACCAACAATACAGACTGCCAGAGTTCAGAGGAGGGGCTCTCAGGAAAAGCAGGAAAATAAAGGGAAAGCTTCGTGGAGGATACAAGGCTTGAGCAAACCTTGAGAGAAGACCAGAGGAAGGAGGAAAATGAGGAGAGTATTTCAGGAAAGGCATGTTGATGCGTTCAGCCTCCCAGAAGCCAGGACCCACTTGGTTTGGAGCTGGGTCCTGGGGTGCAGAGAAGAAGGTTGTGGAGCACAATGGAAAGAAGGGCCTGCGTCCTTAAAGGCAGGCAGACAAATATGGGATTGATAGGCACACACAAGATCTCCTGAAGATTTCTCAGCAAGGGAATGACATGCTGAAACTGGTGCTTAAGGAAGATGAGCCTGTCAGGTTTTCACAGCGCAGACACTTCCTGATGCTTATGAGGTGCCTGCAAGCAACTGAGCATACAAAGCTGGAAAATGCAACAGCTGCCCTTGAGGAGTCTGGCAGAGGGGAATGCAGAATGGAATGAAACAGAGGAGAGAGAGAGTTGGGCTGGATTCAGGAAGTGGCAGAGAAAAGAGGGGAGAAAGGAGAGATGACACAGACATTGCTAAGGAAAAACAGGATTTGGTGGCCGGCTGAATACAGTAACTCAAGTAGGGGAACAAGTAACAATGAGTACACACACCTCGCAGCTCGAGTGTAATTCCTGCTCCCTCTTGGGCCCACAGCGAGGACACTTCTTCCAGCCTCCCATGAGGTTGGATGTACTATATAATTGAGTTCTGAGCGAAGATTGTGAACAGAAGGAATGTGCTCCCCATCCAGGCCTGGTCCATGACAACCTCCCACACATGCCTCTCTGCTCTCCTTCCCCATTCTCCTGATGAAGAGTGCGCTGAGGCTGAAGAGGAGGCCAGATCCACAAAACTGAAGGAGCCTGGGTCCCCGAATGACTGCATGGAAGCCTGTCCACGAAACAGGAACACCATTTAGCTTTCCATGGCTTACTGTGGTAAACCGTTTACTTTCTGGAGTCATTTGTTTTGGCAGTTAACTTATCCTAAGACTGAAACAATAGTCATGCCACTTTAACAACAAATACAGGGAGCTGGGATGGGTTTATGGAAGAGGAGCTAAAAAGTTCAGTGCTGGCTGCATGCAGTAGCTCACGCCTGTAATCCTAGCACTTTGGGAGGCCAAGGCAGGCAGATCATGAGGTCAAGAGATCAAGACTATCCTGGCCAACATGATGAAACCCCATCTTTACTAAAAATACAAAAATTAGCTGGGTGTGGTGGCACACATCTGTAGTCCCAGCTACTTGGGAGGCTGAGGCAGGAGAATCACTTGAACCCAGGAGGTGGAGGTTGCAGTGAGCCGAGATAGGCCACTGCACGCGAGCCTGGGCAACAGAGCAAGACTCCATCTCAAAAAAAAAAAGAAACAAACAAACAAAAGTTCAGTGCTTCAGCTAGGGTTGTTTTGTTTAGAAGTAATACAAAACTGGTCCTAAAGTAACTTAAGGTAAGGGAAAAGAAGTTATTGACAAGGCTTCTGTCTTTAGCATGGCTTTCCAGGAAGTCTTTTCCACAAAGTTGTGAGAGAAGCTCTAACTGGCCCAAGTTAGATCATTTGTCCACCTAGGAACCAATCAGAAAAACCTGGAAATGTGATGCCCCTGGCTGTCCTTGTGCTACTTCAGTACCGGGAGAAGAGCCAGCTCCACCCAGAGTGAGAGTGAGGGCGATTCTCCAGAGGGAAATCAGGGCACCAACACTATAGAAGGAGAAATGTATGCTGAATATTGAAAAGCATTAAAAGTGCTTTACTTTCTCTGACATACCTCATTATTTTGAATGTCCAGATAGAGAACACTTTGTAAGTGGTTTGAAATATGACATTGAAACCTATGTATGATAGAACTAGACATGCAGTTGAATCCAGGCAGTGTCAATAAGAGCGTGCCTTCCTTTGACTCCTTAAGTTGGAGAAGATTGAAGGTAAAAAAGATAATTCCTTTGTGAGCCCCATTTTATTATGTGGTCACACTGTGTCCCTCCCCTGTCCTTCCTAGCAGGTCTTTGAGAAATTTGGAAAGTAAGAAACGTATATTAGGGACACAGGTGAGGAACACAAAAGAGACAATATGTATTTTGAAGATTGGACCGTAAACTTCACACTCCATAACCTTTTGTCAAATTCTCGTTCTCAAACTCAGTCAACATGGGCTGCTGAGGTGGGCTGCACATCTCCGGCGACCAGCTTTCACTGGAATTCAGAGAACCTGAAAATGGTGTCCCTAGAGGTGTACAAGATACTAGCCATGGATTCAGAAATACTTCTTCAAATAAGAAAACGTCTGGCTGGGCACAGTGGCTCATGCCTATAATCCCAGCACTTTGGGAGGCCGAGGTAGGTAGATCACTTGAGGTCAGGAGTTAGATACCAGTCTGGCCAACATGGTGAAACCCGATCTCTACTGAAAACACAAAAATTAGCCAGGTGTGGTGGCACATGCCTATAGTCCCAGCTACTCAAGTAGCTGAGGCAGGAGAATCACTTGAACCTGGGAGATGGAGGTTGCAGTTAGCCAAGATCATGCCATTGCACTTTAGACTGGATGACAGAGCAAGACTCTGTGTCAAAACAAAACAAAACAAAAAACCCGAAAGTAAGAAAAGAAAAAATATTTACCTAGACATAGAGAACCTAGCTGACTATGGTCTGAACTCCACTTCTACTGCTCAGAACATTCAAAAGCCTTCCCATGCTTTTATAAAATGCCTCACCTTACTTCAGGCATTTACTTACAATGGCATGTATGCTTCTGGCTCTTATTATGTCCTCTTGATATCTCCTGCCCCTCAATTTCCCTTCCCTCATCTGAGTCTACCATCTTAGTTTTACCTTCCATGGATATCTATGGAAATTTTACTTAACCTAAGCATCCTCTGACCTTAAGAATTTTCCTGAAGATTTAGGATTGCCACCAGAGGAAGAATTACATCACATACCAGAGACAGCAAACAAATTTGTAAAACTCACCATTACACCTTTCTGTTCTCCCCACAAATCCCCAGCCCAAAGCTGCCATTTTGATTCCCTCTCATAGAGCTTCTAAATCATTTCTTCTAGTGTCTTCTCTCTAGATTCTTCATACCAGAACCATGCCATTTTTCTTATCATAGCTTTATGTCTTCAGATTCAGTCCTGTAAATCTCCCGACTTTGTTCTTTCCTATCTTATTTTGACTATTTCAGATCCTTTGGATTTCCATGTAAACTTTAGAATCAGTTTGTCAGTTTCACCAAAAGAAAAAAAATCTGAGGAGAAATGACATCTTAAGAAGACCAAGGCCAGGTACAATGGCTCATGCCTGTAATCTCAGCACTTTGGGAAGTTGAAGTGGGTGGATCATTTGAGCCCAGGAATTCAAGACCAGCCTGAGCTACATAGTGAGATCCCATCTTAACCAAAAATAATAATTAACTGGGTATGATGGCACATGCCTGTGGTCTCAGCTACTTAGGAAGCTGGTGGGAAGAGGTGGGAGAAGGGCTTGAGCCCAGGCGGTTGAGGACACAGGGAATATTTTGCTAATTGAGGTGGGAGGACTGCCTGAGCCCAGGAGGTTGAGGCTGCAGTGAGCCATGATAGTGCCACTATCATGGGTGACAGAGTGAAACCCTGTCATGGAAAGAAGGAAGGAAGGGAGAAAGAAAGAAGAGGAGGAAGAGGAGAAGAAGGAGGAAGAGGAGGAAAAGAAGATGAAGATCAATTTTTAGAGCCATGTATGGTGGCTCACACCTGTAATTCTAACTACTTAGGAGTCTGAAGTGGGAAGATTGCTGGAGCCCAGGAGTTTGAGACCAGCCTGGGCAATATAGCAAGAACCCTCTCTCAATGAGTAAAAAATAAAAAGATGATCAACTTTCCAATTTGTGGGCACAGGATACTTCTCTCTATTTACTTAGGTCATTTAAAATTTCTCTCAGCAGTATTTTGTAGTTTTCAATGTTCAGAGCCTACACATATTTTGCTGAATTTCACCCTATTGCATATTTTTATGCTTCTATAAATGGTGCTTTTAAAAATTCTATTTCTGAAATAGTTCATAGCTATCATATAGAAATAGAATTGATTTGTATATGTTGACCTTGTATCCTGAAGCCTTGCCAAACAGGATGCAAAATGCCATAGTCACTTTGGAAACAGTTTGGCAGTTTCTTATGGAGGTAAACGTAAGTTTAGCATATGACCCAGCAATCACAGTTAGGAAATGGAAACGGTGTCCTCACACAGCTGGTATGTAAATGTTCATAACAACTTTATTCTTAATAGTCAAAACTGGAAACGACCCCAATGTCTATCAACAGGCAAGGTCAATGGTTTGAATAAACAAATTGTGATACATCCATACAAAAGAATATTACTCAGCAATAAAAAGGAACCAACTCCTGATACATGCAACGACATGGATGAATCTCAAAAACACTATGCTGAGGGAAAGCAGCCAGATAAAAGAATAAGTATTATATAATTCCATTTATTTATAACTCTAGAAACTAAAATTTAATAGATAATGACAGAAAATAGGCCAGTCTTGCCTGGAACAACAGTTAGGAGAGGAATTGTCAGAGGAATTTGAACCAGAGCAACTCCATCTTGAATACAGGCTGGGTAAAATGAGGCTGAGACCTGCTGGGCTGCATTCCCAGGCAGTTAAGGCATTCTAAGTCACAGAATGAGATAGGATGTCAGCACAAGATACAGGTCATAAAGACCTTGCTAATAAAACAGGCTGCAGTAAAGAAGCCAGCCAAAACCCACCAAACCAAGATGACTAGGAGAGTAACCTCTGGGCCTCCTCACTGCTACACTCCTACCTGTGGCATAACTGTTTACAAATGCCATGGCAACATCAGGAAGTTACCTAATATGGTCTATAAAGGGGAGGCCTGAATAATCTACTGCTTGTTTAGCATATAATCAAGAAATAACCATAAAATGGGCAATCAGCAGCCCAACGCCTGGTGGGGTGGATTACTTTCTTTTTACTTTCTTAATAAACTTGCTTTCACTTTACCGAAAGCCCTGAATTCTTTCTTATGCGAGATCCAAGTACCCTCTCTTGGGGTCTCGATCGGGACCCCTTTCCGGTAACAGAACGAGTGGGAAAGGACAAGAGCAATATTTTGCTAAAATATAAACGTTTTGTGTCTTGATTATGGTGGTGTTTACACAGTTGTTCACATTAGTCAAAACTCATTGACTTGTGCATGGGAATGGGCGCATCCATTGCATGCACGCTTGACCTCAATAATGCTGAAAACTGCTCAGGCAGCCTTTTGGAAAGTAAGAGGCACACTGCTGGGCGGCTGGGCGCGGTGACTCACACCTATAATCCTAGCACTTTGGGAGGCTGAGGTGGGTGGATCATGAGGTCATGATATCAAGACCATCCTGGCCAACATGGTGAAACCCATCTCTATAAAAAAAAAAAAAAAAAAAAAAAAAAAAAAAAAAAAAAAAGTTGGGCATGGAGGTGCATGCTTGTAGTCCCAACTACTTGGGAGACTGAGGCAGGAGAATCACTTGAACTGGGGAGGGGAAGGTTGCAGTGAGCCAAGATCATGCCACTGCACTCCAGCCTGGTGACAGAGCAAGACTGTGTCTCAAAAAGAAAGAGACAGACGGATATGCATGCACCAAGGAACAACTGAACTTCTAGGACATAGTAAATAGGACAGAAAAGAAGTGAGACTATCTTTAATCTTCACTAGATTGTGAGCCTCTAGACACAGTGCTGTCCAGTAGAGAACTTTCTGCTCCTCTCAGTACAGTAGCCACTAGGCACCTATGGCTTCTGAGCACTTTAAATTGTAGCTAGTCATACTGAGAAACTTTAAATTTTACTGATTTTTCATTAACTTTAAATTGCCATGTGTGGCTAGTGCTACTCTGTTGAACAGCACAGAAAGGGTAGGGAATGTATGTCTTCTGTCTCTATGTGCCTATTACCTAATCTGGTAGTCGCTGCTAAATAAAGTCTGAGAAAGAAAAAACAAAATCCAAATAACGTGACATGTAGTTGTACCATCCACTGATGGAACATCAGGCATGGGGTCAGTAGACCCCAGATTCAAGTCCCAGCTTGATCCCTCGGTTCCTCTTCTGTTAAAATAGGGCTTTTACTCACTACAGACTTCACGCTGTCCTTATAAGGCTCAAATGAGAGAAGGTAAGTAAGCAAAAGTGCTTAACCTGAAATCACAAAGCTTTGCACAAACGGAAGGTATTGGACTTATCAGCAATGTGGTGGCCACATCTGGCACCAGCCTTTCGTTTTAAACTAAAGGCTCAAGAGGGTCGTGCTAGGCCTTCCCAGAGCCCCAGGAAGAGCCTCTGTGCCTTGCATACCTTGGTTCCATTTTGGCTTTGACATGCTAATACTGCAATCTCCGCGGAGCACGACCACCTGCGCCTCATCAACCTTTCGATTTACAGACACACGTGCGACCTTTCCTATCCTGGAGCCACTTTGCTCGTATTGATCGCTGATTGCAAGGGAGCCCGCTTTGCAACTGCATAGGAAATGATGTTTGCTGCCACGAAGGTGGTGGCCTGCAAGGATAAAAGAGGTCGCGCTCTTTGCCGGCAAAGGAAGGAGACCCCTGCGGCGAGCGACCGTGGCGGCGGATCTGGGACCGGACCTGGAGTCCTCGTTTGCACTTTCTCCCGCGTTCCAAAGTGGCTCTGCTATCTCCAGGCGCTGCTGACTCCTCCCTCCGCGGCTGCCTTTTGTCTCTGAAGCCCGAGACCGACAATGGATGATTATCTGTGCGTGCAGGTGTTGTTGAAGAGACAATTTGTGAACAATGGCCCTTCCCACGTTGTCCAAACATAACTATTGCTCCGCAGCTGTTATTTGCAGAACTTGTCACCGTACTCCACGCTGCCGTTGAGCCGCCAGCTGTCCCCCAACGCGGCTCGCCCGGCCCCGCCCACCATCGAGAGCGCGGCCGCCCCCACTGCCCCCCAAAGTTCCCTGCTGCCTCCCTCTCTCCCCCGATGTCCCCCGTGCCCACCGCTGCTCCGCGACACACACTTCTTTCGGCTGCCCTGGCGCACTCCTCCGCCCCCAGGCGACAAGACCCCCCGGGAAGCCAGGCCGTGCTGGGCCTTCCTCCTGTGCGCTGTCCCAGGGTCAAGGCACGCTCCCCGGGAACCTCCCTTCCTATTCAGTATTCTTCGGGGGGAAAACAACATGGACCCACGGGGTTGCTTATGGACCTTTTTTCAAACATGTGACCACCTGTAAGATCTGGGTGAAATTGTCTTGAATCCACCAATTCTGCAGTCTAGGACTGTCCGAAACTCCTCCTCACCCCCCTACCCCAGAATCCTGCCAATTCCCAGGCCCTGCATCTGTCTACAATTCCTTCTTCAATTCCCCACCGACCCTAAGGCAAGATGCAGCCCTTTCACTGGTTCTCAGTGAAGCAGTTCCCCAGAGATTTCACTGAAAACAAGGAGAGGGTTTCCACCTAGAGAGGACACCTCTTAACAGACACTTTCAGCTGTTTTCCCCACACCCTTCTTATCCCTACATCCCTTGTTGCACCCAGGAGAACAAATTCCTCTCCCGCTTACACACAGAGCTACTCGCCAGTCTCCAGGCCCTTCCCCCAAGCTTCACTACCCAATTCCTACCAAGGGTTTTCCAAGTGCCAGGGCTTCCTCTCCTTCAAGGAAGAAGCACTGTTTTATTCCTGGTACAAAGACCTTCAGTTCCCACTGGTGTCCTGCTGGCGCCAGAATGTCTGCTGGGCTGCCAGTTCCTCAACAAGTTCACTGGCCTCCTGCACTGTTTTCTCACTTAGGGACAATTCACACACAGTGGATGGTGAGCTACCCGAGGAGCAGAATTTCATGACACCATTCAGCCCTGGATGTCCAACAACAATCTAAAAACATCAGTTGCAATATCTTGCAGGATACAGTAGCCATGCTTGCAGGCGGCAATAGGTAGTTAGATTGACATACTAACGCTGAATTCAAGCTGCCATAACCTTTTCCCAAATCCCTGAATGAAAGGTGACTTCAGTCTTCCTCAAGCCTGTCCATGAATTTGTGTACCCAATTGAAGATTAGACATGAGCATATTGTATTTCTTAAGTACTGTCAATAACTTATGGTAAAGAACATTTTGACTCTGAGATGAAAATGTTTCCTAAATTTATTCAGACATCAATTTCTAAGAACTTGGCTCCAGTACGGAGTCAAAAAATAAATTTGACTGTCCCAGACTTCTTCCTAGCCCCATTTTATACTAATGATAATGCACTCTAAAATAACCAGTCATGTCTTTTATGGAGTAATCTTGGGTCTACTCTCCTAATTTGTAGTTAAATAAAATGCATATAGTATAAACAAAAAAACACCCTACAATTCCTTGTCCCTTCACTTTAAACCAAGAAAGGAGACAAAAAAGACTATTCCAAAAAACTGTTTAAACCCTGTCTTTGGTAGCATCTCCTGATTTGTTTTGGAATATTAAGGGTCTGAAGGGAAAACAACGGAAAAGAAAGTGTAAATCAGCTTCCCAAAGAGAACACTGAGAATTCCAGAGATTTGCATTTCTCAGGATACTGAGAATGATGTTCACTACCCCTGCATTCTGTAACAATGGGGCAGCCATGCAGATTGACGCAGGACTAGGCTTCATGAACACAAGGTAAGCCCACCAGATTCAAGCTGGTCGACTCCATACACTACCACGTGTGGTTGCTTGGAACAGCAACAAGCCCACGTCTGCACTAGCCTTTAGGCTGGTGAAGTGACTGCCGCCCAGGCCGAGTCTCTGAGGCAGGGTTGGAATGTCACAGCCCGCCCTGGGAGGACAGAGGTCCTGTGCATGTTAACAAGCTCAGTGAAAAGAGGCAAACCACTTACCTCAGCACCATGTCAGGCTGGGAAGTATAAACTGAAAACCATGCAAATATTTATCTTCGGGGACCTCCAAGAGACCTCTGGGAGAAGAAAAATAAATCTCTACACGTGTTTACTCATAATGATTCCAACAGACCCATCTGAAGTCCGGCATTTCATTAACAGACTTCTTCAATGGCCACCGAGCTGTGTAAATACAGTATAAATAAAGGCACAGATCCTCTTTTCTGGCTGGCTGGAGGTGTTCTGTTTGGATACAGGATCCCTGTCTCCCAAACTGATCCTTCTCCAAGGGCCCAGAAAGCAAGGAGTGTAACTGAAGGATGCTGTTTTCCTTTCCAATAGGGTTATTTGTGGCGGGACTTTCATTTTGAAGGCATCTATGCTCATTTTTACAGTTTTAGAAAAACAGAAATTGGAAAAAAAAGGCAAAAGTCCTATGTGAAGAATTTAGTACACTTCACGATCACCTTTGATCTGCCGAGAAAGGTGCTCGGATTAGTAACTCCAAGAACACGGTGAAAAATGACTTCCAAATGGTCTCCTTCCTTATCTGGCTGCAACAACAAAGCTGACAACAAGAAGGAAAAGAGCATGACCTCAGAACATCCTACCGTAGCAAGGGCCCCAGGTGATGCTGAAAAAGCACTTGCTTTTGGAAAAGGCCCCAGCACGTGTACACCACACACACACACACACACACACACACATACACACACACTCCTTCCACACAATGACTTGGTGTAAAGAAAGCAGGAAAATCGCTCTCCAGGCTAAAGATGTCCCCCTGGTTGTTATTAGTCACCGTCCCTCCTCCTCCCAACTCTTACTGGCAGCTAGGCCAGGCAATGACTCAGGAGGGCAGGCGGCAGGAGACGCTAGTTCAGCACCACCACGGCTTAAAAAACACCAAGACCCTTTCAAGTGTACTTAAAAATTAGTAAGTCATCGACTTACTAATCTAGTAGCCTAGGGAGAGAAGAAAGGAGCCAAGGAGAGGATGCAGGGCTGTGTCTGGGGCAAGGTGGAAAAGCAGAGGCATTTGGGCAATGGTTAGTGGAAAAATGAAAGCTCCTGTTTTTCTAAAGATGGTTCATGTAAAACCAGGAAAGAATCATTCAGATAACCTCTGCAAGTTTCGCCACGAGCCATTCTGCAACAGGCAACTCTTCTGCCTTCAGGATAGCTCTGATGTCACTGATAAAATGAAAGCCCTCTAGCACCACACATTACCTACTGGAGGAGGATGTCAAAGGGCCATAGAGTATAACAGGTTCTCCAGGTGAAAGGGACAGATGAGTGCAACAAGAAACTCAGACCTGGGCCAACTGTGAGAGCTGAGTGCGAGGACACACCAAAGTCAGGCAGAGGGAAGACGTGCCAAGCCTCTATGCTCCAGGACTGAAAGATTTCCCCCTGAACGTGGTGGGTGCTTTCTTTAAGTATGATGTCTCATTCGGTCATCTTAAGAGATGGTGTAAGTCCAAGGGAAACCCCACCTAGCACGTCTGATGGAGTCTGACGGTGGGACTTGTAACTGTCCTGCTCTTCTTTGTCTTTGTACGTTGATAAACTGTCTCTCCCATCCGGGTTCACTACTCAGAGACCAGGGCAACAGCTTGTTCCCTGCTAATCCTCCACGAATCACATCACAGACCTCCGAGTGCTCCCCATCCTGAACCTTGCCTGTCCTTTCCTGTCACAGCAGGCTGCTCACACCCAGCCACAATGATGTGATTGCAGCAGAGCAGCTCCTTAAGTGGCACGTAGGGGAGGATAACACCCTGCCCGAGATTCTCAACACTCAATCACACGCTCCCCAGCCCTGATGTTACCGACTACCGCACTTCCATTAGCATGATTTGCGACAGACTTATTAACCAAACCCCACTCCTTCTGGCTGGTATTCAGGCCCAAATACAAAGGAATGAGTAAAAGCTGTTTTCTCCCCAGCGGTATCTCGCCTCCTTGGCAGGTGGCAGAGGATGATGTATGGAATAGCTGGCATCTCCTCCTCCTCCTTGGAAAGGAATTCAGCACACAACACTGCTGTCAGCCAACCCACCAGCCAGCTGACTCTCTGGGGGCAGCGGCAGGCCGAGCAGCAAGGCTGGATGCAGCTGCCAGGGAAAGGAACAGGCCGACGAGGCCGCGGGACCTGCGCTGGCACTGCCTCTCCCAGGGCCTGAATTCCTGGGCAGCCTCAGCCTCTACAGCCCACAGCCTGTGCGCCATCCCCCTAAATAAGTCTCCCCCATCCTTGTGGTAATCAATTATGTGAAAATCTCACTGGAACTTTCTTTTAACATCCTTTCTAAAAGCCTATCCATTCCATTAAATCTGCCCTTTAATCTACTCATGCTTCCTTTATTGCAATACATATATCAACATGTTTCATGAGCCACAGAGCAATCTACAGACTATTAACAGTCCTTTCTTCTAAATGCTGACACATTTAGAATGGCTGCTGTATTTGTTTTATTTGTGTTTTATTTGTGTTTTTGTTTTTAGAGACAGTCTCACTCTGATGCCCAGGCTGGAGTGCAGTGGCACGATCTCAGCTCACTGCAAACTCCACCTCCCAGATTCAAGCGATTCTCCTGCTTCAGCCTCTCGAATAGCTGAGATTACAAGTGCCTGCCACCGTACCCAGATGATTTTTTTTTTTTTTTTTTTTTTTGTATTTTTAGTAGAGACAGGGTTTCACCATGTTGGTCAGTCAGGCTGGTCTCGAACCCCTGACCTCAGTTGATCTGCCTGCCTCGACCTCCCAAAGTGCTGAGATTACAGGCATGAGCCACAGTGCCCGGCTATTTGTGTTTTTACACAGTCTGTGCTCCACGGACTTTGGGGGCTCCTGCCAGGAGAGGCCGGTCACACTTGGTCTCTCAAGCACTTATCTTCATCTAGGCCAGTGGTAGTTCTCAAGATCTTTACACAGGTGACCAGGGCTGCAGTCTGACTCGGGGCTTAGGGGCTTGTCTGAAGCTGGCTTTGCAAAGTAAGCACACGGCATGTACTGAGATTTCATGTTTATGTGTAAGGTTTAGAGTAGAAGGTCATGAAACAATGAAGGGCCCAAAACCCTACCCCCATCTTGGAGCTACAGCCAATAAGGTCAAGTGTAGCCATTGATTATGGTGCCAAGAAACCCCAGAGTCCTTCTAGAAGGAGCCTCAGAGGCCAGCCAGCCAGCTCTCTGCTGTCAAAAAGGAGACATGTAAGATATCCTATTTCAGTGGGCAAGTGGCAAGATTTAAAAGACAAACACGAGCATGTAGGTGGCATGCAGTGGCTAGAACGCACATGTTAACGAGGCGGTGTCATTCATTCAGCTTGTACCAAATAGCACACGCAATATAAAAGCCTTGACTATACTAGCTCATTTAACCCTCAGCACAGCCTTGTGAGGTAAGCATCACTAGCAACCCCATTTCAGAGACCACAAAACTGAGCCCTTGTTCCAAGATCCAACAGCCAGCAAGTGCTGGCCCCAGGCTTTGAAACCAGGTCTGGCTATGAAGTTTCCCTTTCACTACATCCTTCAAATCTCCCAGTTACACTAGCCTTCACACAGGATTTCTGATTTCACTCCCTGCTATCAGCCCTCAAAACAACAGCATTTTGCTACCCCGCTCTTAGCTGGAAGCCTGAGGGTAGACATGATGGGAACGTGGCCAGCACAGATAACAGTATGCCAGGCCACCAGACAACTGGCCAAAGCCACTGGAGCTGGTCCTCTGAGAAGGAAAGGCTGATGACAAAGGCTGCATCCCTCCAGGCGACTTCCCATTGCCCCACGAAGAAGTGCAGGGGTGCTGTTAGTCAGATTATTGGCTCCTTTCTGGTTCCAACCAGCTGTCTGCAACTCAGCAGACTTCTCAGGAAGGGAGCTCCTTGGTGCCACTTTATCACAAGCCGCCACCAGAAACTGCCAGGAAATGAACCCTACTACCATCCTGGCATTTGCCACCTCACTCCGGCTCAGGTCACCTGGCCCCAAGGAACCAGTGGTGCCAGATTCAGCCAAAACAAAGCAGAATAGGACCCAAGGTAAATTCAAATTTCAGATAAACAATGGTGGGTTTTTTTTGTGGTATGTCACATGCAATATTATGAATGTTTATTCTAAAATATTACTTGTTGATTACCTGAAATTCAGATTTAACCAGGGTTCTGTATTTTACCTGGAACCCCCTACAAGGGTCCCCAATACGGCACTACTCTCTTCAAAAAGCAAGCATGCTAGTGAAGGTCAGCAACCACAGAAGTTATCTGGGACTTAACAAGCCGCCTGGGCCCCTAATTAAGACCCAGGGAAAGTAAGCATGCACTTCTCCAGCCCTCACTTGGGGCTTGGTGAGAGCATCTTCCCACCAGGAGGAGCCTGGGTTAAACCCTAATTACCCCCAAGAAATCCAAATGTGTTCACGTCACACTGATCTCTGTGGTTGCAAATTCACAGTTCCTTTCTTCATCCCTGCTCACAGGTAAATCTCCATGTTGTACCCTTCTCAGCAGAGGGAGGCAGGGAAACCCCTTCCCTCACCCACCAGCAGCATATTTTGAACTAAGCAACTAAAATCTCCCCCAGCTGGAACTCCTCTTTCACAAAGATTTGCTTGAGGGAGCAGATGGGAAGAATGGCAGTTACGTAGCCAAAAAAATTACACTGAATGCCAGAGCAAGTTCACACTCGTAAACACCAACTCTGTCCAATGTTTTCATTTTTCAAGTGCGAGCATGTTGCTGAAATCTAGATACCAATTCGAAACAAAGCTCTGAAAGAGCAGTGAGCGTGTTTCCCCGGCACCAAATTCTTTCCCTTCCCCGCTGCTCTACAGAGAAACAAACCTCACAATGGTCCCAGCTTGCTTTCTTTTTTTCTTTTTTTCTGAGACCAGGTCTCACTCCGTCACCCAGGCTGGAGTGCAGTGGCAAGATCACGGGGCACTGGCGTCCTGACCTCCTAGTCTCAAGCAGTCTTCCATCCTTGGCCTCCCAAGTAACTGGGACTACAGGTGCATGCCATCACACCTGGCTAATTCTTTAGTTTTTTTTTTGGGGGGGGGCGGGAATCCCACTTTGTTGTTGCCCAGCTGATCTCAGAGTCCCATCTTCAAGCAATTTTCCCATTTTGGCCTCCCAGAGTTCGGGATTACAGGTGTAAGCCATGACAGTCAGCCTCCAGCTCACCTTATGTGTGAAGCCTCCCCTAGTTCCTCATGGAGTTCCGAAACCGGATTTCTGCTTGACCTCTCCTACCTGGCTCTTATCTCTAAGAATATCCACACCACATACGCTGATTTTGCAAGAACTTAGGGCCAACAGCCTGAACTGGATTTCCTCTGGACAAGCCAAAACTCCCCAGGCTACCCACCTCTGTAAAAGGCAACCCCCTCTAGTTACCTAACAGATTTGTTTCATTCATTTGAGATCCAGGGTGGGGGAAAGTCCTGGTGACCTTGGAACCTTGGATGACTCAAGAGGCAGTTATAGTTACTCTTATCTGGGCTCAGGATCAGTGAATCTCAAGCAAGGGAGCCTGCCTCTATCTCCAAGAGGAGCTGGTATGAGAATATCCAAAAGGATGTTTCATTTGAAAAAGTGTAATTAATGGCCAGGTGCGGTGGCTCAAGCCAGTAATCCCAGCACTTTGGGAGGCCAAGGCAGGTGGATCACCTGAGGTCGGGAGTTCGAGACTAGCCTGACAACATGGAGAAACTCGTCTCTACTAAAAATATAAAAATTAGCCAGGTGTGGTGGCGCATGCCTGTAATCCCAGCTACTTGGGAGACTGAGGCAGGAGAATTGCTTGAACCTGGGAGGCGGAAGTTGTGGTGAGCCAAGATCACTCCATTGCACTCTAGCCTGGGTAACAAAAGTGAAACTCCATCTCAAAAAAAGAAAAGAAAATGTGTAAATAATATGCCATTTTATGTTTGGAAAACCAAACACCTATTGCTTTTGCAGTACCAACTATGGAAGGGAAAGCTCAGTTTTCTTGGAATTAAGAATCAATTTTTCAGATTTTATAATAGCTAATATTTGAGAGCTACCTTATGTCAGGCATTATGCTAAACTCTGCATTACATGACCTTGCTTACTCCTCAGCCATCCCCTGAGGTAATAATACTATCATTCCATTGGTCAAGTAGGGAAGCAAAGGCATGTCCCAGTATGGGGTAGAGCAGAAACTGGAATCAAAGCACTCTAATTCCAGGATCAAACCCTAAATCACTCCACAGCATGTCCAAGGATGAGGAGCACTGCCGTGGCCAAGCTCATGGTGAGTCACTGCCTTAGATACCATTGGCGCTCTGTCCTGCCACAGGGCCCTGCATCCATAGTAGGAATTAGAAAAAAAAATAATGATAAAATCAAAGCTATTGGGCTGGGCGTGGTGGCTCACGCCTGTAATCCCTGCACTTTGGGAGGCTGAGGTGAGTGGATCACCTGAGGTCAGGAATTTGAGATCAGCCTGGCCAACATGGTGAAACTGCGTCTCTACTAAAAATACAAAAGTTAGCCAGGCATGGTGGTGGGTGCCTGTAACCCCAGCTACTTGGGAGGCTGAAGCAGGAGAATCGCTTGAACCCAGGAGGCGGAGATGGCAGTGAGCCAAGATCGCACCATTGCACTCTAGCCTGGGCGACAGAGACAGACTCCGTCTCAAAAAAGTAAAAAATAAAAATCAAAGCTATTACCTTGCCATTTCCAACAGTCTGCTAGCTGTACACATGCTGCAGGGTGTTGATTGGACAACACAAATAAAATTATATGCTGATATGGCTCTTGTTAAATCCTTGCCAAAGAAGGAAACCTTTCCAGAAAGTCCAGGAAAAAGTCAATTTTGATAAAAAACCTGCAGCCACTGAAAGAAATCAGGATGAGACACATTAAATTAGTGCCTTGAATGATGTAGATACTAAACTAATGTTGTTCAGCTAAATCGGGATAACTTTAAAGAATGTTTATTACTCCCGTCCTCTTCCCAACCCAGCTGAACCTTAAAATGTCATTCATTCACTAGACAAGCATTAGCTGAGTTCTGCCACAAGACATCATCTGGGGCATGGTGGTAGGCACCATGATGAAGCAAGTGCCAATCTGACAATTGAGACTGATCATTTCAATAATTATTGAAAATTATTTCTTCAATAATGTATTGAAGAAATCTGTATACTTTTTTTTTTTTTTTTTTTTTTTGAGACAGAGTCTCGCCCTGTCGCCCAGGCTAGAGTGCAATGGTGCTCTCACTCACTGCAAACTTTGTCTCCCGGGTTCAAGTGATTCTCTTGCCTCAGCCTCCTGAGTAGCTGGGACTACAGGTACCTACCACTATGCCCAGCTAATTTTTGTATTTTTAGTAGAGATGGGGGCTTCACCATGTTGGCCGGGCTGGTTTCGAATTCCTGATCTCAGGTGATCCACCCACCTCAGCCTCCCAATCCCACAGTGCTGGGATTACAGGTGTGAGCCACCACGCCCAGCAAGAAATCTGTATACTTTAAAAAGACAAACACATGGGTGTTGGTTTTCTATTGCTATGCAACAAGTCACCACGAACTTATTATCTCCCAGTTCTGTAGCCCAGAAGTCCAGGCACAGAACAGGGTTCTCTGCTTACCTCTCATGTGGGGCTCAGAGACCTTGCCTAAGCTCACCAGTTATTGGCTGAATTTCTCTTCTTGTAACTGTAAGACTGGGATCCAGCTCTCAGCTCCCAGAGAACCACCCACATTCATTGCCACTTGGCCTCCACCTTGAAATCAGCAATTGCATGTGAAATCCTTCTTTTGCTTCAAATCTCTGACTTCGTTTTTTGAAACGAGTAAGAGAAAACTCTCTGCTTTTAGAGGGCTCATCTGATTAGGTCGAGTCCACCAAGATACTCTCCCTTTTACCATATCATAGAATACAATTCTAGTATCATTATTCTCACAGGTGCTTCTCACACTCAGGGAGGAGACTGCATATTGGTGTGGGTCATTAGGGAGTCACCTGACAATTCTGCCTGCCACAGCATGTAAACATTTATGGAAAAACAGTGTCTTCTCAACATTGTTTTCAGCAGCCCCTAAGAAGCCACTGGGACATGGGGAAAATAGGATACCTGACATCCTGTAGTGGTCACGGAAGAACTGTCCTGGACAAATTATGGGATCATGTGATGCTCACTTAGAAACAGCAACAAAATGAAACAAAGAATTTTAATATTTAAGAGAATGCCCAGAGCCCTTCTTTGAGTAACAAAAGATCCGTTAAAACCTGTGTAGCTCCTCTTTCATACTGGGAGATCCTTCCCCTACCCACCACAGCCAGGCCCAAGACAGAAATTAAATGGATAGAAACCAAATGCTAAGCCACATGATGCAAGAAGCCCAGTAACTCCCTGAAACAGTTCCTCCTTGCTAAAGGAGGAACTGTTTCTTTTCTTAATGTAATTTCAGATTTAATTATTCACCAACCTCATCCCCAACTAGCATCTGTCCTTGGAAGATGCCTAAATTGAACAGGTCAACCAATGCAGGGATCAGACAGATTACTGTTTCCAGTGGTGACTCTATCTACGAAGGGAAAGCTTGATCTTGGGTTTTTCCTCTCAGATTTAGCACACTGTCATAAGGACTGGGGGATAGGGCAGACTGTCTTGAGGATGACAGTTTTTTCCTGGGGAGGAAGAGAGATTTTGGCAAAGAGGGAGCAGAGTACCAGCACAAGGTCCTTCCCACCTGGAGGCTTTTGAGCAGGGTCCGGAAGGATGGGAAGTTTGAATGTTCCAGACAACACAGGGAGAAGCTTGAAAGGGCAGCAGTAGTGGAGCAGGTGACTTCCTTAAAATGTGGAAGGTGGCCAGATGCAGTGGCTCACACCTGTAATCTCAGCACTTTGGGAAGCTGAGCCGGGAAGATCACTTGAGCCCAGGAGTCTGAGACCAGCCTGGACAACACACAGACACCCTGTCTCTACAGAAAATAAGTTACCCAGGCATGGTGGCACAGGCCTGTGGTCCTAGCTACTCTGGAGGTGAGGTGAAAGAATCACTTGAGCCTGAGAGGTCGAAGCTACAGTGACCTGTGATCACTCCACTGCACTCCAGCCTGAGTGACAAAGAGATACCTTGCCTCAAAAAATATATATATTAAAAAATATAAAAGTTGGAAGCTGGAACTTGTTTGCACGCTGAGGACTCAGTGGAGAAGGAAAGAATGAAAACCCGAGACTAAAGATACAGAGAAGAG
The DNA here is from genome assembly GCF_048565385.1 of Saimiri boliviensis. Classification (NCBI taxonomy): domain Eukaryota; kingdom Metazoa; phylum Chordata; class Mammalia; order Primates; family Cebidae; genus Saimiri; species Saimiri boliviensis. The sequence continues at coordinate 67,544,937 of NC_133453.1, forward strand.
GGACTCTGCAACGTCCAAAAGAGGCACGGTGGGAGGTGATAGAAGGTACAGAAGAAAATATTAACTATGGAAAGAAGATGGACACTTCTGCTCCTCAGATATGGGGACGGGAGAGGAGACGGGTAAAAACAGAGATTTTCAGGTGGTCAGGCCAGGTGGCCTCAGTCTCGGTAACTGGAAGACAAAGTCCGCTGACAGTGAAGGTTTTTTTTTTTTTTTTTTTTTTTTTTGAGACGGAGTTTCGCTCTTGTTACCCAGGCTGGAGTGCAATGGCGCGATCTCGGCTCACCGCAACCTCCGCCTCCTGGGTTCAGGCAATTCTCCTGCCTCAGCCTCCGGAGTAGCTGGGGTTACAGGCACACACCACCATGCCCAGCTAATTTTTTGCACCATTAGTAGAGACGGGGTTTCACCATGTTGACCAGGATGGTCTCGATCTCTTGACCTCGTGATCCACCCGCCTTGGCCTCCCAAAGTGCTGGGATTACAGGCTTGAGCCACCGCGCCCGGCGACAGTGAAGGTTTAACGATATGAAGTAGATCTTATTTAGAAAGTTCCCAATATTTTTTCTAAATAAAGTTATTCCTGCTGGGGTGGGGAAGAAGCTTTGGGCAAAAAGGCTAGAAATTAAAAGGAGCAAAAGCGCCCATAACTAAGGAAAAGAGCTAACGTTTGCTGAGTCATTCGCGTTAAAACCACAGCATTTCTCCAAAAGGAAATGGAAATAGAACAGAAATACTTCTTTAGGCCCAGGAAAGAGAGCTCTGAGGTAGCCAGTGATTCCAAGGTCCAGGATATTCACTCCTCTACCCAACAGAACGTTCTGGGAGGAAAATGTGTCTTCTCAGTTGAAGTGGTGAGGGCGGCCCCCACCAGAACTTGACAGTAAGCTAGCTGTGTTTCCCCAGCTTTTCTTACTATGTGCCTGTAACCAGCCAGGTGTTTCTGTTTGGGCCAACAGTCTTTGGCCCATATTACCTGTACACTAGCTCAGCAAATTGCAGGGAGGGGTTGGTTGTCTTGCATTCACATCTTGAAGGAAATGTTACAAGTTTTAGAGAAAAAACAGCCATTTAGTCTCTTGTAAATGCAAACATTTCCTAACATACCAAGGGTATCTGAAGAAACTATAGGGCCTGGGGAAATTCTACCTAATTGAGTCAGTTTTTCTCAAGTGAGTAGCTATAGCAAAATCAGGGTAAATGTTTAGCCCAGTTCTAGTCAATGATGATGTCCAGGTTTTCTTTTCTTTCTTTCTTTCTTTTTTTTTTTTAGAGACAGGGTCTCGCTCTGTCACCCAGGCTGGAGTGGCATGTTCATAACTCACTGCAACCTCAAACTCCTAGACTCGAGCAATCCTCCCGCCTCAACCTCCCAAGTATAGGGCTACAGGCACACCCCACCATGCCTGGCTAATTATTAAATTTTTTACAGAGACAGGGTCTCACTATGTTACCCATGCTAGTCTCAAACTCCGGGCCTCAGGCAATCCTCTTACCTTGGCCTCCCAAAGCGCTAGGATTGCAGGTGTGAGCCTCTGTACCCTGCCTAAGTTCTGTTTTTGTAAAGAGAACATACAATCCTGTCATCCCTAACACAACCCCTGGGCTTGACTCTTTAGTTCTGTCTGACAAACTAGATCTTACTGCAGCTTGGGAATGGAGCTTTGGTTCCTATACTTTTTTTTAACAGATCAAAAACACTTTCATTTAACTGATTTGGGTCAGCTGTGTATCATTCAATGGGAACTGATGGGTAAAAATGGCATTTTTGCAAATGCATGGAGGAACTTTTGATGCACTACATTTATTTATTTTTCCATAGGTTATTGGGGTACAGGTGGTATTTAGTTGAGTAAGTTCTTTTTTTCTTTTTTTTTTTTTTTTTTTTTTTTGAGACAGAGTCTCACCCTGTTGCCCAAGCTGCAGTGCAGTGGCACGATCTTGGCTCACTGCAATCTCTGCCTCCCAGGATCAAGCAAGTCTCCTGTCTCAGCTTTCTGAGTAACTGAGCCCATAGGCACACGCCACCCAGCAAATTTTTGTATTTTTATATTTTTAGTAGAGACAGGGTTTTGCCATGTTGGCCAGGCTGGTCTCAAACTCCTAACCTCAAGTGATCCACCTGCTTCAGCCTCCCAAAATGCTAGGTTTACAGGCATGAGCCACCATGCCTGGCCTGGTTACATGAGTGAGTTCTTTAGTGGTGACTTGTGAGATTTTGATGTACCCATCACCCAAGCAGTATACACTGCACCCTATTTGTAGTCTTTTATCTCTCACATCCCTCCCACGCTTCCCCCCAGATCGCCAAAGTCCACTGTATCATTCTTATGCCTTTGTGTCCTCATAGCTTAGCTCCCACATATCAGTGAGAACATACGATGTTTGGTTTTCCAGTCCTGAGTTACTTCACTTAGAATAAATAATAAGTCTCCAGTCTCAACCAGGTCACTGCAAATGCCGTTAATTCATTCCTTTTTATGTTGATGCACTAAATTTAAAATGAGTTACATATGTGCAATGCTGTTACACTGCAAATATTATGTATAACCACTAATGTTTGATTTATTGTATGTTTTCCAAATGAAAATTGGTTTTATCTACCAAATCCTGTAAAAAGGGTGATGTGCAATTTGAAGCAAGTGCCAAGATTTAGCAGACTATGACAAGATCAAACAGCAATTTAGAAAGAGAAAGATAGGAAGAAATAGGGTTTTTTTTTTTGTTTTGGTTTTGGTTTTTATGGATTCCATTTCTAAAGCCCTCTAAGCAAAATCCAGGCCAACTTTTCACAAAATCCCATGGAAGGTAAGTCACATTGAGAGGCTGGCTGGCAGGCTTCTAACATATCCTGAAGAAATATATTATGGTTAAGGAATACTAAAGAAATGTACTAGTTAGCAAGAATACCCATAACTCTCCTATAGATTAGAACACTGAACATATTCAAGGCTATTTGGACAGCTCAGAGCAGAATAAAAGAGAAATCCTGGTACCACTGAGCTTAGAACAATCTTCCTTCTTCCAAACAAAAGGCATGGAAAAAGGACACATATTTCTCCTTTGTGCTTTAGCCCTGGAGAAGACACTGATGTGGTGTTTTACCCCCTGCATCCCCACTTCGGGTTAGGTGGTTATGAAAAGCACAGCTTACCTGGAGAGGTTGGCACCACCTTGGCTCAGAGAGAGCCTGAGTGGAGGGCATGAGATGAGAGTGCTCACTAGAGCAGAAACAGGTGACCAACCATCTCATTTGCTCAGGATTGGAAGGTTTCCCAGGACATGGAACTCAGCACTAAAACCAAGAGATGAGTTTAACTGCTTTGAGCCTCCAGTTTCTGATGTGTTAAATGGGATGATAGTGGTGCCTACATTTTAAATGATACAATACATATAAAGCACTAACTAGGACCTTATTAGTTGCCTTTTTTTTTTTTTTTTTTTTTTTTTTGAGACAGAGTCTCATTCCATGGCTTAGGCTGGAAGGCAGTTACATGACATCTCAGCTCACTGCGACCTCTACCTTCCGGGTTCAAGTGACTCTCATGCCTCAGTCTCCAGAGTAGCTGTGACTACAGGTGCTCACCACCAAGCCTAGCTAATTTTTGTATTTTTAGTACAGACAGGGTTTCACCATGTTGACCAGGCTGGTCTTAAACCCCTGACCTCAAGTGATCCATTCCCCTCAGCCTCCCAAAGCAGTGGGATTAAAACTGTGAGCCACCGTGCCTGGCCACTAGGAGCTTAAAAAGCATTACCTACTATATTGCTATTAATCTTTAATCTCTGCCCACATTCCAAATTATTTCTTAAGATAAATACCCAGAAGTTCAAATTTGAGTCTAACAGCATGCACATTTTTGAGACTTATAATTACCAAACTACCCCATATACACAAAAGTGTAAATTGAGAGTATCATACAATTACAAAGTGTCTACTCTAAAAGATGCCTTTATCCATTTTCTCAAACCCTTAGCCATGTTGTATTTTTGCATCTTAAATTATTGTATTTTTGATACACATAGCAGGATGATCTGTAAAATCTAAAAATTAAGCATATTTCTCCAAGTAGTGTATTTGTAAAATATAATAAATCTGTAATTTATTATTTATATACTAAATGCAAAAAAAAATGAGGTAGTACAGAATAAAAGCATGACAGACAGTTAAACGTATAAGAAACAAGGATCTTAATAGTATTAGCTACACTGGGAAGATATAAGATGGTCATTAACTTCAGCTCTGAGCTTCCTAGCAACAAAAGTAAAAATAGAACCGTATTTCCCATTCTAAAATAAAAGGGAAGTACATAAGTTTATCTAGAAATAAATATCTTCCTGTTGCTAAATTCTAAGAAGAATTGCTATGCATTTCCTTACGTAAGAGACACCAAGTAACATAACAAAGAGTATACTTTGGCCCAAACTTGCTGAAGATACAAAACTTTTCATATGACTATTTATCCTAAAGACCCTTAAGAAAAGGCAAAAACATTAGATCTAGTACTTCAGTGAAGACAAATCTTTTGATTCTAACATAAACCAGATATGGTGGGGTTTTTTTGTTTGTTTGTTTTGTTTTTTGAGACGGAGTTTCGCTCTTGTTACCCAGGCTGGAGTGCAATGGCGCGATCTTGGCTCACCGCAACCTCTGCGTCCTGGGTTCAAGCAATTCTCCTGCCTCAGCCTCCTGAGTAACTGGGACTAAAGGCACACACCACCATGCCCAGCTTATTTTTGTATTTTTAGTAGAGTCGGGGTTTCACCATGTTGACCAGCAGATATGGTGTTTTTAGGTGATTCAAGTTTGGATGTTTCCAAATATGAGCTAAATCATGGCAGTCACTAGTGCTATTTACCAAATATTTCATTTCCCCATTTCCAGAAACATCTCAAGATTTGTACTTCTCTGCCCTCTTAAATTAAGTGAAATCCTGTGGCATTCTGTGGCCAAGAAAAGGTGATTATCACTAATACATGGAGCTACCAGGTGGAAGCTTTAAAGCCAGGGTACATTTTGCCATAACACTTATCAAAGATGTTTAACAAGTTTCTTAGCTATGACACCTAAAACATGAGCAAGCAAATTAAAAATAAATTGGACTTTGTAAAAATTAAAAACTTCTGTGCATCAAAGGATATTATCAACAAAGTGAAAAGACAGCCTACAGAAAGAATTTTCAAATCATGTATTTGATAAAGATCTACCATTCAGAACATATATATATATATATTTAAATCTCACAACTTAACAATAAAAAGACAAATTAACCCAATTAAAAAAATAAACAAGAGGATCTGAGTGGTCATTTCTCCCAAGAAAATATATAAATGGCCAATAAGTACATGAAAAGTTGTTTAACATCATCAGTCATTAGGGAAATGCAAATCAAAACCACTCCACACCCACTAAGATGGCTGTAATCAAAAAGGACAACAGCTATCAGAGAGAATGTAGGGAAATTGAAGCCTTTATGCATTGCTGATAGGGATGTAAAATGGTGCAACAACTGTAGAAAATGGTTTGGCAGTTCCTCAAAAGTTAGAATTATCTTATGACTCAGAAATTTCACCCCAGGTATGTACTCAAGAGAATTAAAAACGTCAGTTTGCACAAAACGTGCACATAAATGTTCATAGCAGTATTATTCACAACAGCCGAAAGGTGGAAACGACCCAAATGTCCATCAATTGACAAATGGAAAAACAAAATGTGGTGCATAATAAGATGAAATATTTAGCAATAAAAAGGGAATTAAGTCCTCATCCATGCTATAACATAGATGAGCCTTGGGCTGAGCACAGTGACTCATGCATGTAATCCTGGCACTCTGGGAGGCCGAGGCAGGTGGATCACCTGAGCTCAGGAATTCAAGACCAGCCTGGTCAACATGACAAAACCTTGTCTCTACTAAAAATACGAAAATTAGGTGGGCGTGGTGATGCACACCTGTAATCCCAGCTACTCAGGAGGCTGAGGCAGGAAAATCGCTTGATTGCGGGAGGCGAAGTTTGCTGTGAGCTGAGATCACACCACTGCTCTCCAGCCTGGGTGACAGAGCAAGACTCAGTATGAAAAAACAAAACAACACATAGATGAGCCTTGAAACCATTACGGTAGGTGGAAGAAGCCAGACATAAGAGGCCACGTATGCTTTCATTTATGTGAAATATCCAGAATAGGTAAATCCACAGAGACAGAAAGCAAATTAATGGTTGTTAGGGGTTAGGGAGTTGGGAACAGAGAGAAGCCACAGGGCTACTTTTCAGGATGATAAAAATGTTCTGAAATTAGAAAGTGGTGAGAACAGATTGTACACGTATGTGAATATACTAAACAACACCAAATTTTATACTTTATAGTGGCATATTGTGATGATGTGTGGATTATATTTCAATTCAATATTTTTTAAAACAATGTTCAAGTCAAAATGAAGCCTTAGTCAGCCTAGGTTGCCAAGTGACCTCGATTAGCAAAATTCCCTCAACTGCTGTGAAGTAACTGAAATTTTTTGTATATTGCTACATAAGTTAGCCTATCCTTACTGATACCAAAACAAATTCCTGTAAAAAGAAACAAAACAAATTTGTATAGACTCCAAAGTTAATTTATTTTCATCAAATATTTCTTAAATATATGCAAATAGAAATTTCAGTGTAAGGTCTCTAGGCTTAGGTATATAAGTAATAATATAGTCAAAATAAGCTTACAAATTAATCATATTCAAAACTACAAAATCAACAAAAATCAAGCTACCAACATTAAATTGGTATGGGGAAGGATGCTATTTGCTGAAACCAAATCATACTTGCAAAGACATTGATAGCTATGGCACAGGTCACTCACGTGTGACATGCATATAGTGTCAAACTAGGTGATACCTCAATTTTCCATCACTTTTCTAGGCTCAGACACCTGCAACAACATTATTCACCCAGTCTTCACTTGGCTCAAATGCAGCTCATTAACCTATGGCAAAGTAACTCTACTCCACACCAGCATAAAAACAAACATATACACAAACTATGGACAAGGAAATAATACGGCAGTAGCTTTTTATAAACTAATCATTTAGGTTACCTAGGATATATTTATATTCACTTTTGGGGATTTTTGCCAAAAATAAAACATTTCCTTTTCAGCCGGCTGTGGTGGTACATGCCTGTAGTCCCAGCTACTTGGGAGGCTGAGGTGGGAGGATCACCTAAGCCCAGAAATTCAAGTCTAACCTGGGAAATATAGCAAGACACTATCTTTAAAAAACCAAAAAAAGAAATTTTAACATTTCATTTTTTATTCTGTTAGCAAAATTCCTTGTCCCCAAGAATTCATTTGCTGACCCATGGATTCTGGTTTGAGAAACACTGCCATAGCCCAGACCACTGGGTTTTTAATTTGAATGTGCATCAGAATCAATTGGGAGGGCTTGTTAAAACAGAGTCCTGGGCCTCACCTACAGGATTTCTGATTCAGTAGGTCTGGGGTGGGTCCCAAGAATGTGCATTTCTAACAATTCTGAAACTGTTGCTGCTTCTCTGGGGACCACTCCTTGAGAACCATGCCTTCTCTCTTTCACATATCAGGTGACTCTCTGATAACCATACATTTAAAACAGAACTCCAAGGAAGGAGCTAGACAGCAATTAACTCAAGCATATGCTCTCTTCTGATGCCTGAAAATCAGAGTTCTGCAGGGTTGACTGTGGAGGGAACCATCAGCTTTTATTACAAAACTACTTGTCGGAAAAGTTAGCCTTGTGTAATGAAAACTGTGATGATTAATGTGTCAACTTGCCTGGGCCCTGGAGTGCCCATACATGTGGTCAAGTCTCATTCAGTTTCTAGCTGTGTTAATCTCATTTCCAGATGAGATTAACATTGAAATGGGTAGACTGAGTAAAGTGGATGGCCCTGCCAAACATGGGTGGGCCTCATCCTATCAATTGAAACAGAGCAAACAGGCTGACCTGCCAGAGAATTAAAAAGAACTCCTCCTGCCTTGAGCTGGGACATAAGTTCTTTCCTGCCTTCAGACTCAAACTGAAACGTCAGCTCTTTCTGATCTCAAGCCTGCCGGCATTTTGACTGGAACTACATCATCAGCTCTCCTGGGTCTCCATCCTGCCAAATGCACATCTTATGACTTGTCAGCCTCTAATCACATGAGCCAAATCCTTTAAATACACACACACACAGACACACACACACACAGACACACACACACACACAGACACACACACACACACAGACACACACAGACACACAGACACACACACACACACACACACACACACACACACAATTGGTTCTGTCTCTCTAGAGAACCCTAATATGAAAACTAATGAGCTTTTCTGGGAATCTCACGCAGACTGAGCCCAGAGGTAAAGTGGGGAAATTCTCATTAATAAACCTTCGTGATCCATCACCTCCAGTCAAAGGTTTCTATAGCAACCTGAGTTCCAAAGCAAGGCTCAGGCCACAGTTTCACAAACTGCAACTAGATGAGTGGAAATAAGTAACCCCTTGTGATCAACTGAGAAAATGAGGAATAATAAAAGACCAGCACCGATGCCTGAGCTGAATTAATTCCTCAAGATTTAGGACCCTGGAATACCAGGCACAGACACGTACACCCACCTTAGCACAGAGATTACTTAATTTCTTGAGGTCAAAGCAACGTTTTCACACCACCGTTTTTATTACCACTGTTTCATACATAAAGACATTTCTTGTCTTCCTTTTTCTGAATTCCTTCAAACTCACTGTGAGAGGTCACAGAGTATTGCATTGAGAATATGAGCTCTGCAATCTTACATTTTGATACTGATTCCATCATTTGCTAGTTGTGATGACCTTGGATAAGTTACTTAACCTATATAATCCTCTGTTGCCTCATAAGTTCACCGAAAATAATACTAACCTGTGTCAGTCAGGATCTAACCAATAAAACACTAACTATTTTAAGTATTTACAATAGAAAGAACTTAATGCTGGTAATTATTTCCACAGATGAAAAGGGAACTGAGCTCAGGAAAAAGCTACTAGCAACCATGTGGTGGAAGGCAAAGAGAGGAGATGGAATTGTGGAAGTCCAGGGCCACCTCTGAGATCTTGTGGCTGCCGGAGCGGCCACCTGGGGAGGGGAAGTGGGATTCCCTGGCCCTTCCTTTCCCCCGACCTTTAGATCCCACCACTGGACACACCGTGCAGACACAGCCTGAGAAATGCGCCCCACGGGTTGACTCTCTGTGGCACAGGGCAGGGCCTACAGCTGAGGGCCAGCGGGCCCAGAGCCAGCAAGGAGCTGGTCCACTGCCGGTGGCAGGGTCTTTTAAGTTGTGTATTTAAAGTTGGGGCTCACTTGCCTTTTCCTCACCCCCTTCAGCAAATTTTCCACTCCTCAGGCTTTCTCTGTCCTCCTCCTCTCTCATCACCCAGTTCTTTCCTCCCACTTCCTCGCCCACACTCCACAGCAGACAGCAAGTTGGCTGGCCTCCCGATGAGACTACAGACGCGGAGAAGCCCGAGGGCTGGTGTTTCACGTTTTAGCTGCCAGATCCAGTGATGCTGTCTTCTCAAAACCCAAATGCCCTGCCTCCACACACCAGGTCGCACAGCCATGGCCACGTGTCGAATGTGGCACCAGCACGAGCAGGGAGGCCGGACGGGCTGGCCCTTTATGCTGCAGTTCTCCGTCGGCCCAGACCCATCACCAGTGTGTCACGTTAGAACCATGCAGTTTGCCACAGAGACACCTCCTTCAAACACTCCAGGCTGGGTCTACTTATCTGTGGAAGGAGCAGATTGAAAGAGATGGCCTGTAGTCCTCTTCCACTGCCATCGTGCTCTGAGACTCCAGTGCACATTGTGTAAGGCTGGGCATATTCTCTGCCTGCCTTTGTTACAATTTAGCCAGAGATACAAATCTCCAAATTCCTAAGAGCCAGTGCAGAGAGGTTTTCTGTTAACTGAAGAGGCATTTTCAAGGCTTATCCTAGGAACAGCACAGAGTATAATATATTCTCAAATCCATAAATAATTTGTAGATTCAAATAATTCAAAATTATGAAGGGAAAATTAGAAGAAAACTTTTCTATTGCACAGGGCTTATATGAAATTATTGTGCTGATTTCTATTTTTACTATTCTCAAAGCCCCCCAAATATATATGTTTATAAATATATGTTTATTAATTTTATAAAAATATAGAAATACATATAAAAGATATTTTTCCTTATGCCTCTTTCCCAGGGTGTGTAAAACAATCTTCTCTCTGTCTTAGCAGTTTTTTAGCAGTTGGTACTCAGATGTGAACTGAGTCTATCAGCTTGACCAACACATGTCAGTCTTCCAAAGTCCAACTAGCAAGCAGTCGGCCAAAAACTCCACTTCTTACTTTAGAGCAGATTTCCTACAAGTCAGGGCAGGGTTTCAGATGTTTTAACTAGCACTGCCCTACCAATGTTTCTCAAATGTTTCCCAAGTCAGTAACAGCAGCCTCACCCGAGAACTTGTTAGAAAAGCCAATTCCCAGGCCCTGCCCCAGCCCTACTGAAATAAACAGTGGCAGGTGGGTCTCAGGAACCTGTGGGTTAGCGAACCCTCCAGGTGTTTCTGATGCACACGAAAGTTTGAGAATCTCTGATCTGTGAAGTAGACACTAACATTCTCCTTCCATTTGTGTTTTCATAAGACCTCCAAGTGATTCTGGCATCCGTAAGGTTTGAGACCCATTGTGCTAAAAAAGAAAAACCCAGACTGACCCATGTGAAACTTACCATTGGTCTTTTCTCTAATGACCTAAATTTTCATTTAAATCCCCGATCTCCCCACAATCTGAAATCTACAGACCTTCTAATGCCAATGACTTCATTACTCATGATATCGGGCAGGCTTTTCTTATTAAGGGAGGGTCATTTAAACCAAGAGTACAATGCAAATTAGAACACTGTGGCTATTGTCCCGTCAAAACGAACACATTTCCCTCTACCAAACTGTCCATTTTATGTTTGGAGGGAAAGGAGGCTGGCTGCCTCTTCCAAGCACGCCACACATCTGCTGGTAAATGCCCCTTCCTTGTAATTGACTGAATGTACACAAGTGTCCTTCTGCGCCCACCAAGAAATAGCAGGTCTCGACGTGGGAATGGAACCGTATTTCCTTGCTCTCTTTTTCAACACTGTAAAAGCTCTTCATCCTTTCCAAGTAGAGGGGAGTTTTGGCAAAGAGGGGAGTTTTTTCCTCCAGAGTGACAAAAAGCACTTTCTCTCTACTCTTTTGTTGTGCTGTTAGATTCGAAACCCTTTTGCCCCGAGAACAATACGCTGCAGAGTTACTTTATGTTGCCGCTTTCTGCTGTGCTTTCTCCGACCCTTGGAATAATAGGCCGCCCTTTTAGCGGCAGAGAACACGTAGCTGCAGTGAATCTAAGTTGAATGCAAGTCAGGCCCGTAAGTACTGCTACTCCAACTCTTAGCTGGACTGCTCTAAGAGGTTTAATTTAAAGAAAGCAGTGTGGCACTCCAGTTAGAAGACCCAGCGAGCAGGAAATGGACTCCCACATCAATAGAATGCTAACCACCCCGGTGGGCACGCAACCCAGAAGGTAATTTGGGAAATGTAAGAAGTCAGAGAAGATGAATAAATAAGAGAGGAAGCACCCAATTTCCTTCTTCTTTTTTATGACGACTGTAGGCTGTAATCTTCCTCCCATCACTAATGAAGTGAGGGAAGGGAAGGTTTAGAATATATGGTGGCATTAAATAATCCATAACTAAATGCATGGGTAACATCAAGAGCATACATTCTAAGATGGAAATAAAATGAGGGCCTAGAAATTTGCTGTAGTATTCTCTCTAAATAGAACTTGCTAAGGAAAATGCCATTAAAAAAAGGCTCTTCTAGCATTAGAAGAGTTATACTATATGTGAATTAGAAATCTACTGTATGTTTCTAAACATTGATTCCAGTGACACAAAGCCAACTATAACTCTCTGTAGCCTCAAGTGAAATGAAAAGTTGCTGTTTCACTCAATAATTAGATCATTCTAGACAGGCAATCTGGGCAAATCATGTCCCAAAGCTAATGTTCCCCCTTGTAATTATCTGATGTCTGTCTACAACGACCAAAGTAACCAAATAATTTCCGAGTTGCCAACCTAATGTGCAGACGAGCTGCAGAGCAGCTACTGGGGGCTTCTCCTCCTCTGCTCCTACTTTCTCCATACCCTGCTATTTACTTCTTCATCCTTTTCCCCCTCGAATGTTACTCGGGCTAATAAGAGGAGATAGGCCATCTGGGCCTGTGATTTGTAAGAAGGATTTACTTGTAATGTAAATGCTGGCTTTTGTTTTAATGGTTGTTCACCTTTAATGATTTCAAGCCACGCATTCATCAAAAATGTTCCTCTTTGAAAAGTGAAGAGAACACAAAGAGGCTGAGATGCAGACCTAGTGCTTCCCAGTTTTCAAAGTGCCTTATTTGTTTCATCCCACAGCCTTAGGAAGGGAGAGATTATTTTACACGTATGAAAACTATATCTTCAAGGGACTTTCCCAAGTTCGAGGGGCTAAAAATTCAGATTCCCTAGAACTCAAGTCCTCTGCTCCTAAATGCTCTGAAATTGAACTAGAATGTATTTCCAGGAGGGAAGCTTTCAAGGAGGTGCAGTTCTGATTCCCTTAACATGAGGGGGGAATACAGAAGAAGCCCTGCGGCAGGATGGACATGGGCAGACGTGTCAGAACTTGCATCTGAATCTGAGAGGTTTCTGTCTCTAAATGAGAGCTTCCTAACCATGGCACTGACCCCGCCCCTTCCTTCACAGTGCAGTGAGAATGAGAGAATGAGGGTTTCTAGTGCTCCAGGAATGACTGCAAAGGATGGTAATTGCAGAACTTCTCAGAGGCTCAAGACAAGCTTTTTTCTAGGCTAGTCACTGTTTTGGATGTGAGATTTGTTATATTTCATAAAACCCACACATCTTTTGATTTACTATGTTGCAGAATTGAGAAAATTCCCAGATACCTCCTTACATGGTTTGGATATCTGCCCTTTCCAAATCTCATGTTGCAATGTGATCCCTCATGCTGGAGGTGGGCCTAGTGGAAAGTGTCTGGGTCATGAGGCTGGATCCCTGATGAATGTCTTAGTGCTGTCCTTGCAGTCATGAGTGAGTTCTTGCTCTGTTAGTTCATGTGAGAGCTGGTTGTTTAAAAGAGCATACCATCTCTCTTGCTTCCTGCCTCACCACATGACAGCCTGCTCCTCCTTCACCTTCTACCGTGATTGTAAGTTTCCTGGGGCCACTACAGAAGCAGATGCTCATGCCATGCTTCTTGTGCAGCCTGCAGAACCTTGAACCAAATAAACCTCTTTTCTTTATAAATTATCCAGACTCAGGCATTCTTTATAGTAATGCATAACAAACTAATACACCTCCTTTAAAAATCCCTGGAGAGAAGGAATCCGGTAAGTTCAGAAGAGAGCTCAGCATCTAGGTGTCATTGGATGCTTATCTTGGAAAGTTATCAGAGAGGGATTCAGAGACAGATCCCAGGGTTGCAGGTTTACAACCTTAAATGTCAGCTTAACCACAAGTAATTAGACCCAAGGGATCTTCATCCAAACTTACTCTATCCATACTCTGTCAACACTGGTTTTTAACTAAGATCTAATTTGTTGGCTTAAATTGAGTAAAAACTTTCCTAAGACTAGATACTTGTATTTCCAAACCAGGACATCCTTCATCTCTATGGAGGGTTTTGTTTGTTTCTTTCATTTTTTAGTGAAAGTGGCATTGAGAAAAAGTAGACATTCGAGAATAAGCATTATATGTGAAATGAAGGGTGAGATTAATGCAGAAAGCAAATAAAAAGGAAGTGGTTCTAAAATGTTGTGTTGATAACTGACAGTTCAAGGAGAGAAACTTCTTGAACCTTGCACAGAACAAGGTTTCAGAGGGATAAGTACTTTTATCCGGGGCAAAGTAAATTCAGTATTTTAGGACAACTGAAAATCAGCCACAAAAGCATCCCTTAAAGATAGAGCAGCAGGGAAGCCAGTCTAGAGACATTGCCTCATCACAAAGTTAAGAGGTGAGAACTGGAATGTGTGTTTATAACCAGTATGACTTTGAATCATTTAGAATTCACATAGCTGCAAGAAACTGAAAAATAAACCTGAACTGGCTGGAAACAATAAAACTGATTTACTAGCTCCTGTAAATGGAAGTTGGGGCTGAATTTTATTTAGTGACTTGAGTGTGTAATCAAGGATCCTGTTTCTATCCTTCATCCTGCTCTGGTATGGTGGAAGAGCTAGGTGAAGCTGTCAACCAGAGCATAAACACACATCCTCTCCATATGTCTTGGGCTTCTCCCAGGGTGGCTAGGTTCCAGGAGAGAGCATCCCCAGATTGAGCATTCAGAGAGACCTGGAAGGAAGCTGCAAGGCTTCTTACGACCAAGTCTTAGAAGTGCTAGAATATAGGCCAGGCATGGGGGCTCATGGCTGTAATACTAGCACTTTGGGAGGCCAATGTGGGTGGATCATTTGAGACCAGGAGTTTGAGACCAGCCTGGCCAACATGGCAAAATGACATCTCTACTGAAAATACAAAACTTAGCCCAGCATGGTGGCACACGCCTGTAATCCCAGCTACTTGGGGAGCTGAACAACAAGAATCGCTTTAGCCCAGGAGGCGGAGGTTGCAGTGAACCAAGATTGCACCACCGCACTCCAGCCTGGGTGACAGAACAAAACTGTCTCAAAAAAAAAAAAAAAAAAAAGTCATAGAATGTCATTTCTGCAATAGTAAAGAAAGTCACAAAGGCCAATCCAGATTTAGGGATAAGGAAAATAGACCCCACCTCTTGAGGAAAAGGACAACCCAGGTGTAGGGAAGGAAGGAACTTCAGAGACTATCTACCTCAACACGAAAGGTCTAAGCACCATCAAGGCAGTCCCCTATTCAGAAACCTCTCATTAGCTTTCCCTACCTGTGTGCTAAAGACCAAACTCCTGGCCTTTGAGACTCTCTGCCTGGTCCAGTCTACTATTCCAGCCTCATCCTCCAATGTTCTAGGCCATTCATTACTGCCTAAGTCAACCCTTTGCCTTCCCACCTCTGTGCTTTCACTTACGACATTCCTGTTTCTCCAAAGGCCTTCCTCGTTAATTTCCTCTGGACCAAAGCTGCCCTATTAAGGCCCAGCTCAAATCCCTCCTGCCCAGACCTGACTACCCCAGGCTCAGATGACTTCAAATCTCCCTGAACTCTCTCCACACCACTGATGAGGTGGCCTTTCCCATAGAGCAGTTCATCTCAATGCGTAATATACCATCCGGCAGCGTGGGGTGGACAGAATGGCCAGGAAGCATACAGATTTCTTCTCATTGTTCTCCTGGGTTTTGTCACAACGTTTCATTTGAGAATATAAAAACAAATTTAAAACTGTGAAGCAAGAGCTAATAAAAATTCAGCAGAAAGATTGATAAGGGCTGGAATGATCTCAAAGTTTCATGAAGAAAAATAGTTTACTCAGGGAGTACAGAAAAACACTCTCGTTTGGCTCTGGCTCTATTGCCTCCCTCTAGCCTGTGATTTTCATATTCCTATGCTTTCTCTGGGACTGTTTAGCAAGAGCGAGGAATGGAATTTGGCAGGTCAGGAGCCTTTGAAAGCTGCACCAAGCATGTCCTGCAACCTGTACAAAATAGTTGACAATAGTGCCATCAAGGCAAAAGCCCTCCTTTGCCCTGACCCTGGGCTCATCATCTTTTATGAACATGGAAAGAGGGTTTAGATATGAATCAAACTGAGGCCACTTTCTTCTCAGGCTATTTCACTGCCATTCCAGAGGAGAAAATCTGCTCTTGCCTTGATTCTGTTTTTCACGGCCTAAGTGTGGTAAACAGATTCTTCTGCTACCTCAGCCTTGGCTGAACGTTGGTTCCCTTTAGTCAAAACAAAAACAAAAATAGCCACAGGGGAGTAAGGTCCCCAGAGAGATCCTTCAAGCCTTCCTCCAGCTCTCAGATGGGAACACACATTCCTAATAATAAGCTATTGTATTTCTCAAGGTCTAAATAAAAAGAAGCCCACAGCCTCCTCAGGACTAACAACTCTGACTGATAACACAACTCTCCTTTGAACCAAAATCCCTCCTGGTGGATCTAGAATTTATCTGCCAGCCCCTTCATGAGCTCCGCTGAAGGACAGCACTGGGATCCCCACTTGGCTTCTCCCATGCACCTGGTGAAGAAACAGGTGGCAGAGGAGCCCATCCTCGCTGCTGTAATGTGGAGGGGGAAATAACTCACTGGAGATGCCCTTGACAGCGTCAATGAGGGAGGCGGGAATTGCCCCTGGAAAGAAAATCACATAAAGACATGTGGCTATATCTTAAAGAGGCCATTGCTACAGTGGATACTGTGAAAGATATAACTTCTCCCTCCTATACTAATTTGTCCTCATACAAGATGTCACCTGTGACACTAAGATAAACCCCCAGGAAATTCCCAGTTAGGGAACAGGAGACAGACAGGAATGGAGAAGGATATGGATATCTGGCTCTAAGTCAGAGTTCCCACCTGTCTCCAGCAATCGGAGTCCTTCCTGCTAGCGTGGAACTGGAGAGCTACGGAACTTTCCAGGGTAGAAATACACTGCTGTAAAAAGGGATCAAAGCTCACTTTCAGGGCACAAGGCCACACACCCCTCAGCCATTAACCTCCATGCCTCAACTCACTCGAAGACTGTCTACCAAGGTAGGAAGCTCGAGAGGGGGTGGTAATGATGACCATAGCAGCTGCCAGCTGAGTACACGGCTATTATATGTTTGTCTCAACTTTCACCCCTTGAGTTATGATGAAACAGATGGATGGAACTCACAGAATTCCCCCACCAACAAGCCCCTGTCAGAGAACTCTACTTGTAAAAACACTCCATATACCAAAAATGGTGCATTAATTGGGACTAGCAGAGCCAAGTGATTTACAAGCTACTGCATAACCAAGTCACTATAGCTCCTGACATCTGCAGGCTTTCTAATAACCCCGTTTAACCCAAGTCTCATTGAAAACATAACTTTTGAGCCAAAGCTTGAAAGAAGTTGGTGAATGAGGCCAGATGCAGTGGCTCATGCCTGTAATCCCAACACGTTGGGAGGGCAAAGTAGGTGAATCACATGAGGCTAGGAGTTCCAGACCAGCCTGGCCAACCTGGTGAAACACTGTTTCTACCAAAAATACAAAAATTAACCGGGCATGGTGGCACACGCCTGTAATCCCAGCTACTTGGGGGGCTGAGGCAGGTGAATTGCTTGAACGTGGGAGGTGGAGGTTGCAGTGAGCTGAGATCATGCCACTGCGTTCCATACTGGGTGACAGAGCAAGATCCCATCTCAAAAAAATAATAAGAAGCAGCAGCTGGGGAATGAGCTACAGAGATATTTGAGTGAGGAGCCTTCCAGACACAGGGGCCAGGCAAGCTAAGAGATCACCAGTGGACTTCCCTCTCCCACATTCTGGAACCTCACTTTCCCTCTTTTCCCCCCAGGCAAGCTCTTAGGCAGTGTCAGGAGCCAGGATGAAGCAATCAGGGAGGCCAGAGCAAATCAACATTTGTGAAGGAGGCCCGGGTTCCCCTGCTGAGCCTCAGGAATGATGGACAGAAAGAAACTCAATAGTCCTGGAGGCTTTCTCCATCAGTGAGCCCACCTACTCCTCCAGCCCAGACCACCTCTTTAAAGAAGGACCCTACTCCCCCAAGGAAGTGGGGTCCCTCCTCAAAGACCCCACCTCTTGCTGGATATCTCAAGATGAATATTGCTATGGTCTGAATGTTTGTAAACCCCCCCCCCGCAAATTAACATGTTAAAATTCTAACTCCCAACATGATGTTACTAGAAGATGGGGTCTTTCAGAAGTGAACAGGATTCATGTCATTATGAAAGGGACCCCAGGCCAGGCGTGGTGGCACATGCCTGTAATTCCAGCACTTCGGAAGTCTGAAGCCTGTGGATTGCCTGAGGTCAGGAGTTCACAACTAGCCTGATTAACATGGTGAAACCCCGTCTCTACAAAATACAAAAAAAATTAGCCGGGGCTGTGTGCAGTGGCTCACACCTATAATCCCAGCACTTTGGGAGGCCAAGGCAGGCAGATTCCCTGAGCTCAGGAGTTCGAGACCAGCTGGGCAACATGGCAAAACCCCGCCTCTACTAAAAATGCAAAAACTAGCCAGGCCTGGTGGTGCACACCTGTAAGCCCAGCTACTCAGGAGGCTGAGGCAGGAGAATTGCTTGAACCTTGGAAGGGGAGGTTGCAGTGAGCTGAGACTACACTCCAGCCTGGGCAGCAGTGTGAGACCCTGTCTCAAAAAAAAAAAAAAAAAAATTTAGCTGGGGACATGCCTGTAATCTGAGCTACCTAGGAGGCTGAGAACCGAAAATCGCTTGTAGCTGGGAGGCAGAGGTTGCAGTGAGCTGGGATCGTACATTGTGCTTCAGCCTGGGCAACAAGAGCAAAACTCTGTCTCAAAAAGAAAAAAAAGGAGGGGACCCCAGAGAGCTAACTCACTCCTTACCATGTGCAGACACAGCTAGAAGGCGCCATCTATGAACTAGAATGTGGGCCCTCAGCAGACCCCAAATCTGCCTTGATTTTGAACTTCCCAGCCTTCAGAATGGTGAGAAGTCCATTTCTGTTGGTGATGGTGACACATGTTGGTGACAGAGCATCCTGCTTGTGGCCTTTTGTTAGAGCAGCC
The DNA here is from genome assembly GCF_048565385.1 of Saimiri boliviensis. Taxonomy (NCBI): domain Eukaryota; kingdom Metazoa; phylum Chordata; class Mammalia; order Primates; family Cebidae; genus Saimiri; species Saimiri boliviensis. The sequence goes on from NC_133453.1 coordinate 67,563,712, forward strand.
CAAACAGACTAAGACAGATGCATCATTACTTGTTTTGTTTTGTTTTTTTAGACGTAGTCTCCCTCTGTTACCCAGACTGGAGTGCAATGGCATGATCTAGGCTCACTCCAACCTCCACCTCCCAGGTTCGACTGATTCTCCTGCCTTAGCCTCCCGAGTAGCTGAGGCTACAGGCACATGCCACCATGCCCAGCTAATTTTTGTATTTTTAGTAGGGACGGGGTTTCACCATGTTGACCAGGCTGGTCTACACCTGACCTCTGGTAATCCGCCTGCCTCAGCCTCCCAAAGTGTTGAGATTACAGGTGTGAGCCAACGTGCCTGGTCCCCGTTGCATTTTGAAATCCATATTCACAAAGTGACATCAGCATCTTTCCGTGAAGCCCTTTCCTTCTCCTAATTCAGAAATCTATTCTGTTACCCAAGCCAGAAACCTGGGAGTCATACTTGACTCTTCTTTCCCTCAGGGCCTGTATTCAACAGACAGAGTACACTGTCCTAACAGTTCTACCTGTATAATAGCTCCAGAATCTCTCCGCTTTTCTATTTCCCTGCCATTATCTTAATTCAGTCACTGATCACATCCTAATCAAATCTAACTTGTCCAGAATGATCTTTCTGAAACCAAATCGCACCGTGTCCCTCCCTTGCCTACAATTCTGCAGTGGCTTTCCATAGTGCCAGGTCCTGGCTCCTTAGAATAACACACATGTCCCCCAGGACATGGCCTGCCCACCTCAGCCTCAGTACTGACCACCCTCCCTTCTACCCTGAGCCAGCCATCTGCCTGGGCTGCTCGTGGTCCTACCCCACTCACTGGCATCTCCTGCCTTAGCGTACACCACTCGCTTTATCTGAGATGCCTCTCCCATCTTTCTTTGTCTGGCTTACTCTCATTTGTGCTCCAAGACCCTGCTGAGACATCACAACCCTGGGAGTCCCTGCTGGCCTCCCCAGGGTCTGTGAGTGCCAGCCCTTGCTGTGTCCCATCACACACTGCAATTTTCCTTGCGCTACAGGGAATTGTAATGGTTTCTTTCTCCCTCACTAATTGAAACTTAAGGCAATAGCTGTTTATCTCTGCTTGTCAAACAAATAGGGACCATCCCAAAGCCTCAGGACTCCCCAGTTCAAGGCCTGCCCAAGCGGTCACAGCGCAAGCTCCAGGTGACAGATGAGGGCAGATCATGTGAGCTAGAGGGACAGCGCTGTGGGGTCTCCTAAACCGGGGCACAGGCCCTGAATATCAAGCCACTTGAAGCCATGATTTTTCTAGGGTGAGCATCAATCACTCAGGAAGGACGTGAGACGATCTGAAGAACTTCTCTTGTCTGTGCACCCACCCAGACTGCAAAACTGCCAAGAAAGCAGTTTCCCCTTCAGGTCCTTGGGTTTCCATGTCTTCATATTTTCCCTTCAGTGACATCCCTCCATTCATTCATTCACTCTGCTGGTCAATACTGACAGCTTAAGTGACAAAGTGAGGCTCTATTTCAAAAAAAAAAAAAAAAAAGAAAGAAAGAAAAAAGAAAGAAGTGTTGGGTAGAGGAGCCTGGAGTTGGTGAGAGAGGCCTGTGTTAAATATATGAATTTGATATGAATTTGAAACTCATCAGGACAGAGATAGTATTTAATGCCAAGAGACTTTAAATACAATGAAGAAGGGAGTACTCTCTTGCTTTTAAAACAGCCCCCTTCACTCAAAACAAATAAGTGTGGGAAATAATCTGATATCAGTATATGTGATTGGAAATAATCACAAGAATGTATTATATCTCTCCAGGTAATTGTATTTTTCCAATGCTGACAGCTATTATTATTCTATCATTATGAAACACTTGAGCATAACTCTGTGCTGAGTACACCACAGACAAATGCAGATAGGTGTCACATGCAGCCCTGTCAGATAGGTACAATTACTATCACCCTGTCTACTTTTTTTAGAGGCAAGGTCTCACTCTGTCACCAGGGGTGGAGTGCAGTGGCACAACATAACTCACTGCAGCCTCAAACTCCTGGGCTCAAGCAATCCTCCTATCTCAGCCTGCTGAATGGCTAGGACTACAGACATACGCCATCATGCCCAGCTAATTTTTAAATTTTTTGTAGAGACAGAGTCTCGCTATGTTGCCCACGCTGGTCTCAAACTCCTGACATCGAGCAATCCACCTGCCTCAGCTTCCCAAAGTGCTAGGATGACAGGCATGAGCCACTGCACCTGATGATTCTCCCATTTTTACAGAGAAGAAAACTGAGATAAGGAGAAGTTGAAAACCTCGCCCAGGGCTACAGGGCCGTGGTACAAACCCAGACAACCTGGCTCCAGCATCCATGCCCTCAGCCATCATGCCATACTGCCTCTCAAGGACAAATGAAAAGGACGAACACCTTTCTTAAAGGAAGGATTGTTGACCCACAGGAGAAACCAGGATTTTGTTTGGTTTGGGGTCAGAAACCACGGCTCAATTCCTCAAGTTTGAAAAGTTATACTAGAAATGCAGAGGGAAATTGCAGAGAGCTTCAGCTTAGAGTGTGAAATTTGGAGCCCTTGCATTAAGGTGTGTGAGAATATGTGTGAAACACTTTTCATTTAAAAGTACAGAACGTCAGCCAGGCATGGTGGCTCACACCTGTATTCCCAGCACTTTGAGAGGCTGAGGCAGGTGGATCACCTGAGGTCAGGAGTTCAAGGCCAGCCTGGCCAACATGGCAAAACCCTGTCTCTACTTAAAATACAAGAAATTAGCTGGGCATGGTGGCGGGCACTGTAATCCCAGCTACTTGGGAGGCTGAGGAGGCAGGAGAATTGCTTGAACCTGGGAGGCAGAGGTTGCAGTGAGCCGAGATTGCACCATTGCATTCCAGCCTGCACGACAGAGTGACACTCCCTCTCAGGGGAAAAAAAAAAAAAAAAGCTATAGAGCGTCAGAGAAAAGATGGACAGTAGGGATGTTATATATCCTGGATAGAATGGAAAAACAGCATCTAAACTGTTGGTTTAGCTGTTAAAAATATCTTCATTTACAAGAAGTGCTTATATTTATAAACTGTCTCCAGTGGAGCGCAAAATCATATCTACTATTGACCATGTACCAGATTCACTGAGTTGTAAATTTTATTAATTACAACAGCATGGCCAGGGCGGTGGCTCATGCTTATAATCCCAGCACTTTGGGAGGCCAAGGCCAGTGGATCGCTTGAGTTCAGGAGTTTGAGACTAGCCTGGGCAAGATAGTAATACCTTGTCTCTACAGAAAATACAAAAATTAGGTGGGCATGGTGGCACGTGCCTGCAGCCCCGGCTACTTGGGGGAGCCGAGGCGGGAGGATGCCTTGAGCCTGGGAGGTGGAGGCTGCAGTGAGCTGTGTTCCCACAAAACAAGATGGTATGTCAAAATAATAATCATAACTGCAAACTATACATGTAAAGTAGAACTTTAATGTTTATTATGCGTGCTGCAAAGTTTTTTACTCAAAACTTTCAAGAGTCAGTGGTAAGATTTAACACTCAAGTAGAACAGAAAGCTGACCCCTTGATTACACAGGGGAGGGCCATGACCACTTTCACAAAATGCCGGCATCTTAGTTATAAATCAGCCACAGCTGAACACAGTGTGCCTTTCCCTGTGTGACTCAGGCCACTTCCAGTCCCATCTCTCAGGTAATGCTTCTAAGTCAAACCAAACCAAAGTGTGACCTGAATCACGGTTCCATAGTATTCTTATTTATATAAGCAAAGCAGTGAAACCAATAGAAATATCATGAAACTTATAGATTCATTTCCATTTCAAAAGAAAGAAATTTTTTTTTAATTTGTATGAACTTACAAGTGGAATCTTATTGCATTGATATATTGCTTAGTGGTGAAGTCCGGGGTTTCAGTGGATCCATCACCTAAATAACGTACATTGTACCCATTAAGTGATTTCTTATCACCCTCCTCCTTCCCAGCATCCCACCCTTCCAAGTCTCCACTGTCTATTATTCCACAGTCTATATCCCTGTGTACACATTATTTAACTCCCACTTATAAGTGAGAACATGCAGTGCTTGACCTTCTGTTTCTGAGTTGTTTCACTTAAGATAATGGCCTCCAGGTCCATCCATGTTGCCACAAAACATGATTTCATTCTTTTTTCATGGCTGAATAGCATTCTATTATGTATCTATACATGTTTTCTTTATATCCAAATCATCTGTTGATGGACACTGAAGTTGGTTTACTTTTTTAAAGAAGGGTCCACTCTGTTGCCCAGGCTGGAGTACAGTACCCTAATTATAGCTCACTATAACCAAGCTCAAGCAATCCTCCTTCTTCATCTTCCTAAGTAGCTAGGACTACAGGTATGGGCCATCACACCCAGCTAATCTTTCATATTTTCTATAGAGATGAAGTCTTGCTCGGTTGCCCAGTCTGGTCTTAAACTCCTGGCTTCAAAGGATCCTGCCACTTCGATCTCCCAAACTGCTGAGATTACAGGCATGAGCCACTGTGCCCAGCCTGATTCTATAGTTTTGCTATTGTGAATAGTGGTGCAATGAACACAAAAATGCATGTATCGTTTTTACATAATGGTTTATTTTCCTTTGGTAGATACTCAGTAGCAGGATTGCTGGATCCAATGGTAGTTCTATTTTCAGTTCTTTGAGAAATCTCCATACTGCTTTCCATAAAGGTTGGACTAATTTCTATTCCCACCAACAGGGTATAAGCATTCCCTTTTTTCTCATCCTCACCAACATCTGTTGTTTTTGGACTTTTTATTAATAGCCAAAATGACTGGTGTGAGATGGTTGGTATCTCATTGTTGTTTTAATTTGCATTTCTCTAATGATTAGTGATGCTAAGCATTTTTTCATATATCAAAAGAAAAAAAATTAAGAAAACATTTTCCCTTTGTAGCAAGGCAAATATGCTCCCATATGCTAATAGATTTTAATCAATATTTCTTCTGGGGCTCTTTTATTATAGGAATAGATGTAAGCATTCACTGTAGGGAATAAAAATGTAATCTTAATCTAATTAATAAATATTCTAGTTGGCTCTTCCAGCATAGCTATTGGTTGATTTTCTGTCTTCAAAATAAAGAATATCTCCCACACCGATGCTCGCATAGATGGGAACCTGATGAGGATGGGGACACACATGGCTCTTTGACAGTGATCTGCAAATGCAGCTTTCCTCACTTTTTCTAGTACTGAGAATGGATTTGTCGTAAACCATTGCTGCTGTTCTTGGGATCAGCTGAGCTTCAAGGTTGAATTTTGTGACCTTGAAACAGAAGCTTTTCCTGTGTGTATAACTAACCAGACGATGTGGGAATTAAATCCATGAGTTTCACTTCCTATATTTAACAGCTTGCTGTGGATTACACCAGCCTAGATAGTACAAGTATTATTTAGTTAATTAGCTAACCCACAACTGTTCATTATTGAGCAGCTATCATGTTCCAGGCACTGCACTAGATTCTTTACTTTATAATGATGTCTAGAATATCAAACCTATGAGACCAATTTAAATGTACATTGATTTTTATGTACATGTCAGATATTTTGAAGAATCCCTTTAAAATTTCATTTTCTATGATCCCAAAGGTCATCTATGACCCTCCCAGGCTGGGGGAGGCATCCTTCTTCTGGATTGTCCTAATACCATGTGCATATTTCTATCCTTGAGTTGACCCCACTATTCTGAAGTTCTCTTTGTGTGTCTGTCCCTAAACTCGAACATTAAATCCACAAAGTCTAGAGACTCTGCTGACAAATCTTCTCAGCTGTACTCAGTATGGTGCTGCTGTCTGGTAAGTAATCAGTGTATTTTGGTAGAAGATATAAAAAAAAATAGCAACTGAATAAATGAATGGAAAGAAATCACACCCATAAACTGGGACCTGAGTCAAAGCTCAAGGTTAAAGACTTTTCAGACTGGCAGCGATTCTCACATGGGACCAGGTGGTACTGCACCTACAACCTGTGATTCTCATTCTTTCCTTCCCCTGTTTATTTAAGAGCTATCTGTGTACCTATGTGTCGAGAACTATGCAGAGTATGCACTGACAAATAGGAGGTGGAATATCTGCCTTTGGAGAACTTATGTTTTAACAGTGCCCTTCAAATAACATCAACCCATGTCTGGCCTTTGGGAACTGCCATGTTTGATTGATCTAATTCCATCATGTTCCAGGAAAATATTTCTAGCAGAAAATAATAATATTTTACATAGAAGCAATATAATGTTACAATTCTGAAAGCACATCACGAAAAAAATTAGCTGTGCTGTTTTTCCATTTTTTAATATAGTACATTAAACATCTAGTAAATGTTCTTATTTATTGTCAGATAAATAGCAATAGGTACCAAAGAATTAACATAAATTTAGGAACAGCAAGCTTTCGCTTAAGAGAACTGAATCCACTTTCTGTAACTTAAGAATTGGCCATCTGAATCCACTTTCTGTAACCAAGAATTGACCATCACAGTTTGATTTCAGTGGAAAAAATAGCCTATTACTTTTGAGGAGTTAAGTTAGAGGTTAAGGTACATACTCATGTCAAAGAGTGGCACCTACTGGCAAGATCTCATACTGCAGCATAGTTCTATTAGGCATTACCTATTAATAATACACTGAAGGAATTACTACAGAACCAACAGGATTAGTTTGGGAAATTTCTGATCCCCAACAACCACACCATCTTCCTATTTGGGTAGAATACCTCACTGTAAGAGACCCCAGCTTCTTAATGTGGATAGAACGGCATCTCTCCGATGTTGGACTCAGCCAGTTGGGATTACCAGCGATTTTGAATTTTAAGTAAGGGACCCCAAGAAGAAGGGATGGGCAAATTAGGGTTGCAGCAGTGGCAGAATCCAGCAGCAGTATCTGGCTCCGGCAGCAGCCACAGAATGCCCTTCTCAGATTATTTCTGCTGCCTGGCCTCTCTTAGTACTTGCCTGCTTTCAGCTTCTGCTTTTCCAAACTTCCTGACAATTCTGTAAACTAACATCCATCCAATAAATTCCTTTTCCACTTAAGGGAACCAGAGTAAGTTTCTGTTCCTTACAACCAAGAATCCTGGCTGACACATTGCCTAACATTTATGGTCTTCGATCTGTCCAGCATTGTTCTTGGCACCACATACGCATTAGCTCATTTAATCCTCCCCCAACAAAACCCTATGGGGTAAGATCAGAGCCCAAAATAGAGGCAAAAAGACTAAAGAATTTTCCCAACTCACACGGAGTTTGGCAGAGCCAGGATACAAAATCAGCTAGTTTGATGCTATAACTAATTCTCTTAAGTATTTCATTATCTCACAAAAGAAAAAATACTAGGACTTTTGGAATTATGAAATTGAAAGACAAGACTTGAGACATAGTCCTAAGGTCTATGGGCAGATGTAGCTGGTGAATTGCAGAAAGAAATACTGCAATGCTATAAGGAAAATAAAATATTAAGATGAGATCAGAGACAATTTTGCCATAAGGGTAATGTAGCTTAAGTGCCCTTCACTTGCAAGGGGCCCCTTCCAGAGCCCTAAATTTAAATTTAATTTTGTATTTGTAAATGTGTATTCTTTTTCTTTTCTTTCTTTCTTTCTTTTTTTTTTTTTTTTTTTTTTTTTGAGACAGAGTTTCACTCTTGTTGCCCTAGCTATAGTACAATGGTGCAATCTGAGCTCACTGCAACCTCCACCTCCCAGGTTCAAGTGATTTTCCTACCACAGCTTCCCAAGTATCTGGGATTACAGGTATGCACCACCCGCCCAGCTAATTTTGTTTTTTTTTTTTTTTTTTTTTTTTTTTTTTAGTAGAGATGGAGTTACTCCATGTTGGTCAGGCTGGTCTCGAACTCCTGACCTCAGGTGATCCACCCGCCTCAGCCTCCCAAAGTGCTGAGATTACAGGTGTGAGCCACCATGCCCGGCCATGTATTCTTTTTCTTAACGAAAGCCTCCAAAATGAGATAGGCTTCACATTCCAGAAAACCTGGATCCATCCCTGGATGAGACCACAAATTTATGAACTAGATAGACACTTATTTTCTAGCTCCAGATTTGGATACCAAGCAGGGGTTCTTTATAAAGAGACAGAGGCCTACAGAACACAGAAGCGCAGACAGCCTTGGAGACCGCACCCACTCTCCTGTGCCCTGGGGAGAAAAAAGGAGAGTAAGGAATTACTTCGTACTACCCATTCAGGGCTCAGTGCATATTTGTGGTATTTCAGGAACCCACGGGTCCCCAGAAAGCTGGCTTCCTTATCTTCCAACAAGAGGAAAGACAAGTTATCTGGGCACCACAGGCACAGCAGCAGGAAGGACTGGGGCTGAGTCCTCCTGTCTCAAGTCCAGACAGTCACCAGGCCCTTTTGCTTACAGAGCCAGCTAAATGTGGCCCTGACTCTGAGGAGGAGGGGACAGATAACCACGCCTCCTTGGGGAAACTAGAGGGATCCCGCCTTTATATAATATGTTGATATTTTGTTCACCATCAATATTTTTATCAATTTTGGTTGTACTACAGTAGTATTTATCTCATTTATTGAGTTTTATTGGTAAATTTTGTGCCCAAAGTGAGTGTTTCACTGGCCTTACCCACGTCCTGGCCCTGACTAGGCAGATAGAGAATCACCAGGCATGTGAGGAGTGGAGTGGAGTTTCCCCCTGAAAAATTACAATAACTCATCGAGTCATTTGCCTATATTTTCACCATAGAACCATAGTCCAGATGCATCCGCCATCTTCATATCTAAGTCTCAGGAGCCTTAAGTACTCTAAGGGATAGTCCAAGGAGCCAACTTGCATTACTAAGTAGTGTTTGCGTAGAAGGTTCTTGGCCTTAAGGCAGGATTGTCTTACTAGGGCAAACAAGGTTTGAGGCTAGTAGTTATTCCTCCCCAGGCCGCACTTAGGAAACATTTGAAAAAATTGCCAAGGTTCTACCTCTAGAGATTCTGACTTAATTAGTCTGAAGTGACACCTAGGCAGACTTTTTCAAGAGCTTTATCGAGATATAATTTGCATACCATAAAATTCACCCATTGTAAGTAGAATGTTTTATTAAGATACATAGTTGTGTAACCACCAGCACAATCTAGAACACGGAGAACCTTCCCTTCTCCCCAAAAAGTCCCCTAGTGCCAACGTGTAGTCAGCCCCCATCGTCACCCCAGCCCCAGACAGCACTGGTCTGCTGCCAGTCTTTAAAGACTGCAAGCATCAGTATTTTTGAAAAAGCTTTCCAAGTGATTCCAGTACGCAGACATGGTTAAGAACTGCCATTCTACGCCAGATCTAGTGGCTCAAACCTGTAATCCTAGCACTTTGAGAGGCCGAAGCAGGTGGATCGCTTGAGGTTAGGAGTCTGAGACCAGCCTGACCAACATGGTGAAACCCCATCTCTACTAAAAATACAAAATTAGCCATGTGTAGTGGTGGGCATCTATAATCCCAGCTACTTGGGTGGCTGAAGCAGGAGAATCACTTGAATCCAGGAGACAGAAGTTGCAGTGAGCTGAGATCACACCACTGCACTCCAGCCTGGGCAACAAGAGTGAAACTCTATCTCAAAAAAAAAAAAAAAAAAAAAAAAAAAGCAATAACTACCATTCTAGACACCACAGAACTAAACTCTCTCCTCCCTCACAAAATCTGGATATTTTGTTAGAAGTTTTTCTTCTGGAAAAATGTATCTTTAATTTCATATTGAAAAGTCTTGCAGGAATAGAATATTTATGACAAACAGTCTGTAGTCAACTTTGCCAAAATATCATTAAGTGAAAGATGCCTGTACGCATAACCACACGGCTATAAGGATATGCCTCATTTCTACACAGGCTCGGGATACAGAGTTCTTCTGTTTGTGGTACAATTAAAAGCTCAGGGTGCTAGCATCAAAGTCATAGTCGTTTCCTTAAAAATTAACTAAGAAACATTTACCTCAGACTGGAAAATTATGAGGATTACAAAACCATATTCTTTAGATGTTCAAAAGTTCCTCAGGGGAAAGTTCCAGAGAAGTACAAAGTATCTTTATGATTACATTGCACAAACATGGAGATGATAATGCAGTAGTGCCGGAAAGGCCTAGAACAAACAATGGCTGACAGTTACCAGGTGGAGCTGAAGTCCTTCTGCCATTTTAGGCATGCGGGGCAAGCAAGCACTTGCAAGGGGGTGAGCCCGAGGAACAGGAATGAACTTGAAAGAATTCACAAAAATGCCAGCCCCAGAGGTCTAGAAACACATGTGAGCAAACCACAGCCAGAGGCTGCGGGGTGAGTCAGGGTTTTCTCAATACAAGCAATGCTTCTGCCTTCACTGGCCGGAACAGAGAACCGCAGACGGCAGCAGCCATGAACACAGCCAGTGCGTGGGAAATGTTACAGGGTGCAGTTACAACATGACTCCACCCAGACCGCTCCCTAAAATTGCAAAGCTTTAAAACAGTGGCCCCCAGCCAAGGAGGTGCTGTCTCAGGTTAGGCCACTAAAGTTCTCCAGCAGTGAGGCAGTCAAAGGAGAAGCTTCCCAGGGAAAGTAGCCCTTAACTATGGATAAGGAAAGTTTGCATTTTAATGAAGTGGATGCCCCAAAGCCATGCTTTCTCTGCCTTCCGGTTTGAAATTCTCAACATTTACAAAGATAATGGGGGCAAAATTTATCTCCTCCTCTGATTATCAGTGACTATTTTTTCTGAATTTGCAGTCCACAGGAAAACCTCAAATAACTTTGAACAAAAACCACCTGAGAAGAGCGAATAAAGAAGGGGGACTGAAGACACACCACAGCCTACACTACCCCAAGCCAAGTCACTAGAAATGAAAGGAAATAATTTTAAATAACTGAACTGGAAACAGTGACGGTAAATGAAGAAAGACAGCCTCTAGCCAGAAATAATGAGCCATTCCTGAAAGACACAAAGCTGATCAAATCAGAGTAATGAATACAAAACACATCAGGAGAGGCATTTGCATGGAGTGGGGATGACTCCTTAAATTAGATGAAGAGGATACTGGGAGCTTGTGCAGACCAGGGGGATTCCAGGCCACCATCAGAGCTAGTGGGACATCACAGTAGCACCGTCAGACAGGTGCCCCCATGCACATGCACACAAACACACACACATGCACATGCATGCCAAGTAGTAGGCACAGCAAGCCCCAGAGGTATCCACACCCAGTGTTTGCACAGAGGAGGGCAATGCTTCTGGTGATTGGCCTCACCCAGGAGGAGGGGAAGCATCCTGGCCAGAAGACTCCACTGACTCACCTGCCCAGCCCTGTGTCCTGCCCTACCGCCAGAGGCAGTGCATTCTCAGACACATCTTCTGGGCTCTTAAATCAGAAAGGAATACACGATCATAAACCACCAAAGATTTGAAGAAAACCCTTACTGTGACAGAGACGACGAATTACAACTAAGAAAAGAACTCACCTTCAAAAATGAAAGTCATCAAAACCCAGCAAGTGGGCTGAACAGCAGATAGACACAGCGTCAGACAGACTCAGCAGACAGATAGAGTAGAGAAACTCCTCCAGAAAAAAATAACAGGATAAAGAAATTAAAGTTTGACAAAGACATGGAGGGTACATCCAGAAGAAAGAGAATCTAAGAGAGAAACTCATTAAGAAATGATAGAAGAAAATTTCCTAAAGCTGAGGAAATGCACATGTCCTTGAATGAAAGGACAAACCTGGACATATTATGGTAAAAGTTCATAATGCCTAAAACAAAGTACTTAAAATTAACAAGAATCAAATTAGCATCTGACTTCCTGTCAATAAACAAAATTCAAGAAGCAACGGAGGTGGTAACATCAACAGAAATGAAAGAGCAAAGACCTCTGGAAATCTTCCCCTCTATATAAAAACCACACGAACACTGCAAAAATTGTCAAAATCAACTTTCTCAGAATCTGGTAATTAACCAAAGGTTTCCAATAATCTGGGGAGTGTTTATTTAAGAAAATGGTTTAACTTCAGTAGCAACAGCAAGCTTTGTGGCATTTTAACTTGCCTTTGTCTCATTCCTCTATCCCCAGACCTGTAGCTGCCCTGAAAACCAATAGCCACACAATTATTGTGAAAAACAGCAGCCTAGCAGCCTTTAAAGGGCACAGAAAAAGGTTAGACCGTCTCCAAATCTTCATCCACATAGAACTGTCATTATTTTACCTACCTGAAAGTTCTCTGGAAAAACCCACTCACAGTTCTTATCTTTGATCTCAATGCAAGTAGCCTTTTCCCTGGAATACATTAGTCAAAAATGGTGGCTATTGTTTAAGATCACAGCTGTCTGAGGCAGTGATAACAGTGGGGCAAACAAACAAAATATAAGCGAACCAAAAAAATTAAAAGGGAAAGCTGGCAAATAAGATATCCATTGGTGGTTTGAAAAGCTCCACGTATTTCTGGGAATCTAGAAGATCACATGAATGCATAGGGATGCACACATACCCAGCACTGTGTAAATGCGCAGAAAAGATCCAAAAAGACCTTAAGGTCTTACCTCTGGCTAACCTTGGAAGGAAGCTGATACATTAGACTTACTATTAATAAAGACATTACATCAATGATTTTAAATATATGCAAAGAACTACAGGAAATCATGTCTAAAGAACTAAAGAAAAGTATGAAAATGATCAATAAAGAGCTAGAAATCAGGGAGGAACACTGCTTGACCCAAAAGGTTGAGGTTGCAGTGAGCCAAGATCCTGCCACTGCACTCCAGCCTGGGTAACAGAGTGACATTTCATCTCAAAAAAAAAAAAGCTAGAAATAATAAAAAAGAAACAAATAGAAATTCTAGAGTTGAAAAGTACAATAACTGAAATAAAAAATTCATTAGAGAAACTTAATATCAGATTTGGGCAGGCAGAAGAAAGAAGGATAAACTTGAAGATAAGTCCATTGAGATTATACAATTTGAGGAACAGAAAGAAAAGAAAGAAAAATGAAAATAAACAGAACTTCAGGGACATGTGGAGCACCAACAACTATACCAATATATACCCATTGGAAATCTCAGAAAGACAGGGAAGAAAGAGATAGAAAGAATATTTGATGAAATAATAGTTAAAATGTCTAAATTTGATGAAAAACATTAGCCTACACATGCAAGAAGCTTCACAAAATTCAAGCAGAATAAATTCAAAGAGACCTGCACCTAGACACATTATCACCAAGTTTTCAAAAGACAAAGAGAATTTTGAAAGCAGGAAAAGAAAAGCCAGACATCATCTACAATGGATCTGCAATAAGATTAACAGCTGATTTCTCCCCATTAACAGTGGAATGACATATTGAAAGTGACAAAAGGAAAAGATCATAAACCAGGAATTCTATATCTACAAAACTATCTTCAAAAACAAAGGAGGAAGAAAAATCCTAAAATTCATATGCAATATCAGTGGATCCTGAACAGCAAAAACAATTTTGTAAAAGAAGAACAAAGTTAAAGGACCCATATGTCCTGATTTCAAAACATACTACAAAGCTACAGTAATGAAAACAGTATGGTTTTGACATAAGGACAGACATAAAGACCAATGAAAAATAATTGATATCCCAGAAATAAGCCGTTTAACAAATAATCAAAGAATTTTTGACAAGGGTGTCAATACTATTTAATGAAGAAACAACAGTCCTTTCTACAAATGTTGCTGAGAAAACTAAATATCCACATGCAAAAGAAAGAAGTTGGATCCTTACTTTGTACCACAAAAATTAACTCAAAAATGAATCAAACACCTAAACATAGAATTTAAGCTATAAAACTCTAGAAGAAAACAGAGAAAATCTTCATGACATTAGATTTAGCAATGACTTCTTGGCTATGACATGAAAAGCACAGACAACAAGAAAAAAACAGATAAATTGGACTTTATCAAAATTAAATCTTTTGTTTATAATAAGCAAAAGCTCACTATCAACAGAGTGAAAAAGTCATCTGCAATGTGGAGAAAATACCTGCAAATCAAATATCTGATAAGGAGATAATATCCAGAATATATAAAGAATTACAATTTAACAACAATAGCAACAAAGACAACAACAAACTCAATTCAAAAATGGGCAAAAAAGTAAAAAGAACAAAGCCAGAGGTATCAAATTACCCAACTTCAAAGTATACAAGGCTACAGTAACCAAAACAGCATGGTACTGGCACAAAAACAGACACATAGACCAATGGAACAAGATAGACAACCTAAAAATAAAGCCACATACCTGTAACCATCTGATATTCACAAAGTCAATAAAAATAAGCAATAGGGAAAGACCTTATTCAATAAATAATGCTGGGATTACTGGCTGGCCATATACAAAAGAATGAAACTGGACTCCTACCTTTTGCCATATACAAAAATCAACTCAAGATGGATTAAAGACTTAACTGTAAGACCTAGAAATATAAAAATCTTAGAAGAAAACCTAGGAAGTACCATTCTGGACACAGGCCTTGGCAAAGATTTTATGGTGAAGTTTCAAAAAGTAATTGCAACAAAAATAAGAATAGACAAGTGAGACCTAATTAAACTAAAGAGTTTCTTCACAGCAAAATAACAAAAACAAAAAAACTATCAACAGAGTAAACAGACAACCTACAGAATTAGAGAAAATATTCACAAACTATGCATCTGACAAAGTTCTAATATCCAGAATCTATAAAAAACTTAATTCGAAAAGCAAAAAAAAAATCTCTTTAAAGAGTGGGCAAAGGACATGAACAGACACTTCTCAAAAGATGACATACAAGTGGCCAAGAAACATGAAAAAATGCTCCACATAACTAACTATTAGAGAAATGCAAATCAAACCACAATGAGATACCATCTGAACTAAAAACAGAATTACCTTTTGACCCAGCAATCCCATTACTGGGTATACACCCAAAGGAAAATAAATCATTCAACCAAAAGACACACACTTATGTGTTTGTCACAGCCCTATTCATAATAGCAAAGACATGGAATCAATCTAGATGCCCATCAGTGGTGGATTGGATAAAGAAAACATGGCACATATACACCATGGAATATTATGCAGCCACAAAAAAGAATGAAATCATGTCCTTTACAGCAACATGGAAGCAGATGAAGTTCATTATCCTAAGTGAATTAAGACAGGAACAGAAAACCAAATACTGCATGTTCTCACTTATAAGTGGGAGCTAAACACTGAGTACACATATGGGAAAATGGACACTGGTGACTACTGGAGAGGGGAGGAAGGGAGGGATGGGGGAGAGACTTGAAAAACTACCTATTGGGAACTATGCTCACTACCTGGGTAGCAGGATCATTTCTAACCCAAACCTCAGCATCCTACAATATATCCATGTAATGAACCTGCATATGTACCCTCGAACCTAAAGTCAAATTAACTTTTTTTAAAAAGAAGTAATAAGATGAATTAAAGTCTTTCCACTCCAGTCACTGACATTTCTACTGTCATTTCACAGAGTTTAGAAAATATGGTCTATTGGGCACAGAGACTCATGCCTGTAATCCCAGAATTTTGGGAGGCAAAGGCCGGAGGATTACAAGGTCAAAAGTTTGAGACCAGCCTGGCTAACATGGTAAAAGCCCATCTCTACTAAGAATATAAAATAAGTCGAGTGTGGTGGCACAAGCCTGTAATCCCAGCTACTTGGGAGGCTGAGACAGGAGAACTGCTTGAATTCGGGAGGCGGAGGTTGCAGTGAGCCAAGATCACACCACTGCACTCCAGCTGGAGCAACAGAGCAAGACTCTGTCTCGAAAAAGAAAAAAGAAAGAAAATACGGTCTGTTAGATTTCACTTTCATAAAGTTACTGACATTTTTAGGCCTAAAATTTTTTCCTTTAAGTGCTTTTGTCTGGTATTTAAAAATAACGTGTGTGCTATGTTTACCTGTCACAAATTCTGTTTGTTTACCTGATTAACTCATCCAACTTTAATAAAGGTATTTAACACTCTATATTCATTATTTGTTGTATACCAAAAGTTTATTTTTATGATCGTTTAATGCTATCTAATATGCTTTTTAGTATGTCCATTTCTTATTTTTGTGAATGTTTATGTTACAAAACATTGGGAGGCCAAGGCGAGGCAATCACTTGAGCCCAGGAATTCAAGACCAGCCGTGGCAATACAGTGAGACCTAGTCTCTTCACAAAATAAAATACTTAGCCAGGCGTGGCAGTGCATGCCGATGTCCCAGTGACTTGGGAGGCTAAGATGGGAGGATCACTTGGGCCCAGGAGGTCAAGGCTACAGTGAGCCATGATGGTGCTACTGTACTTTAGCCTGGGTGACACAGCAAGACCATGTCTCAAAAAAAAAAAATTGAATAAACATTTCTCCAAAGAAGATACACAGATGTCAATAAGCACATGAAAAGATGCTATGTATCATTAATTATTAGGGAAATGCTAATCAAAACCACAATGAGGTATCACTTCACATCTATTAGAATGGCTATTACCAAAAAAAGATAAAACACACACAAAATAACAAGTATTGGCAAGCATGTGGAGAAATTGGAACCCTCATACATTGCTGGGGAGAATGGAAAGTGGTACAGCCACCGTGGAAAACAGTGCGGAGGTTCATGGATAAATTAAACATAGAACTGCCACCTAATCCAGCAACTCTACTTTTGGGTGTATACTTCTTACTTAGGAGGAAGTGTTGTGACTTTTGGGGGTAGGAATTGAAAGTCAAGGCCTGGATATTTGTACACTAATGTTCACAGCAGCATTATTCACAATACCCAACAGGTGAAAACAATCCAAATGTCCATTCATGGTATATACATACCATGGAATATTACTCATCCTAAAAAGGAGTGAAATTCTGACACATGCTACAACATGAATGAACCTTGAAGGCATTATGCTAAGTGAAATAAGCCAGTCACAAAAGGACAAATATTGTGCGATTCTACTTAGGTGAAGTAGTCAAATTCAGAGAGACAAAGAGCAGAATGGTGCTTGCCAGGACCTGGAGAAATAAGGAAATGGGGAGTTACTGTTTAATTGGTGTAGTGTTTCGGTTCCAGAAGATGAAAAAGTTATGGGGATAGATGACGGTAATGAGTGTTCAATAATGTGAATATACTTAATGCCACTGAACAATACATTTTAAAATGGCTGGCCAAGCATGGTGGCTCACGCCTGTAATCCCAGCACTTTGGGAGGCCAAGGCAGGCAGATCATGAGGTCAAGAGATCAAGACCATCCTGGCCGATATGGTGAAACACCGTCCTTACTAAAAATACAAAAATTAGCTGGGTGTGGTGGCAAGCTCCTATACTCCCAGATATTTGGGAGGCTAAGGCAGGAGAATCACTTGAACCAGGGAGGTAGAAGTTACAGTGAGCCGAGATCACACCACTGAACTCCAGCCTGGCCTCAGACTCCATCCCAAAAACAAAAACAAACAAATTTTTTTTAATGGCGAAAATGGTTTTATGTTATATATATTTTACCGCAATATGAAAAGACTGCTATTCTCTTACCTAATAATTCCAATTTAGAGACTGTATCCTAAGGAAATAGAAAAAGCAAAGATTTAGCTGCAAGCATAAAAACCATCTAAATGTCTAGCAAAAGGGGAAAGTTTAAAGTAAGCCATGCAGCTATTCATGGATTGAGCACTATGCAACGTCTAAAGTATTACTAAAGTATTTTATTGAGGCGGAAAATGCTCTTGACCAGGTGCGGTGGCTCACACCTAGCACTTTGGGAGGCCGAGGCTAGTGGATTGCTTGAGCCCAAGAGTTCAAGACCAGCCTGGGCAATATGGTGAGATCCCCGTCTCTACAAAAAATAGAAAAATTAGCCAGACATGATAGCACACGCCTGTAGTCCCAGCTGCTTGAGAGGCTGAGGTGAGAGGACTGTATGAGCTCAGAAGGTCAAGGTTACAGTGAGCCACGATTGAGCCACTGAACTCCAACCTAAGCAACAGAGTGAGACCCCAGTCTCAAAAAACAAAAAGCCAAAATGCTCTCAAATGTCAAGCTGAGTAGAGAAGACACGACACAAACCAGTGTGAAAATAAAAATTAAGTAGTAATATTCAAAACTAAATACCCCAAAATATTTTTAAATGTTTTAAAATTATGGCGACTTTTATTTTCATTAAATTTGGTTTTTCTTAATTTTCTTTAATAAGCATGTACTTTTTTTCAGAGGGGAAAAAAAATTTAGTTACATATAAGGCCTTAAAAGAATAAAGAGAAAATCCCTAAACCACACGATGGGTTTCATAAGGAAAGTGATGATGTGAAGGTCAATTGGAAATTCCCTAAGGGGAGGGCTATCAGACAGAAATTGGTCTCCAAACAGCAGTCACAGAAATTTTGTGAGAGGTCTGCGGAAATAAGAGAAATCATGATCCTTTCCACTTACATGAATAGAAAACAGATTTTCCTGTCTATTCTAGACTTAACTGTCCTAACCATATATCAAGCCAAGAGTTGGGTTGGTGGGGGAGGTCTCGAAAACCCACATAAAGGGGCCGGAGTGTTTTCAGAAGACAATCAAAAGCCAAAGACAGCTTTTGTGGCACATCTCTGTCATCATCCAGGGAGCAGGAGGAGGCAGTGTCGCAGACAGAGAACCCAAGGAGTAAATGTCTGCTTTAACAAAGGCCTCGGCCGGGCGCGGTGGCTCACGCCTGTAATCCCAGCACTTTGGGAGGCTGAGATGGGCGGTTCACGAGATCAAGAGATCGAGACTATCCTGGCCAACATAGTGAAACCCCGTCTCTAGTAAAAATACAAAAAAAAATTAGCTGGGCCTGATGGCGCACACCTGTAGTCCCAGCTACTCAGGAGGCTGAGGCAGGAGAATTGCTTGAACGCGGGAGGCGGAGGTTGCGGTGAGCCGAGACTGCACCACTGCACTCCAGCCTGGCGACAAAGCAAGACTCTGTCTCAAAAAAAAAAAAAAAAAAAAGGCCTCAATGGCTGCCATTTGTATCTGTGTCAAGAAAGTAAACAAACAGAACCTTTTTTAGGGCACACATTCGGGTACACACCCACACCCACGTGCATTGCTCCGCGTGCCTCCCTGAGTTCTTCATGCTCAGCCCAGGGAGATGAAACAGTGCCGCTGCAGTCATTACTGCAACTTCTTCCTTATGTCAGAGAGATCTCAGGAGGGCTTCCTGGGCCCAAAAGTATATCATGGTAAGATGGGAACTGTCCCAACCCCTCACAGGGCACGGTGTTGTTTCCTGGGGTCTTTTTACTTTTTTTATTTTTCTTTTTCCTCTGACTTTAGAATTTAAAAAACATTTTAGACTTAAACACAACCTGTCCTGCAGTTACATTCCCTGAAACCTGATGGTTGTAAGATCTACTAGGGAACTGGGGGAGGTTGGGGGGGAAAGCGTGTTTGATTCTGCTTTGTTTTGTTTTTTTAGAGAAGGGGGTCTCACTATTTTGGACTCAAACTCCTGGGCTCAAGCAATCCTTGACCTCAGCCTCCCCAGTAGCTCAGACTGTAGGCACAAGCCGCGATGCCTGGCTCTATTTGAAAAGATATATATATATATATATATATATATATATATATATATATATATATATATATATTTTTTTTTTTAATGTAAAAGCAGCCCTAGAAGTAGAACAGCAATACAGGGAATGAACAAATGACTTTTTTTTTTTTTTTCCTTTTTTTGAGACAGTCTCACTCTGTCACCCAGGCTGGAGTGCAGTGGCACCATCTTGGCTCACTGCAACCTCTACCTCCTGGGTTCAGGCCATTCTCCCACCTCAGCCTCCTGAATAGCTGGGAGTGCAGGGACATGCCACCACATCCAGCTAATTTTTGTATTTTTAGTAGAGACTGGGTTTCACCACCTTGGCCAGGATGTCTCAATCTCCTGACCTCATGATCCGCCCACCTCAGCCTCCCAAAGTGCTGGGATTACAGGCGTGAGCCACCAAGCCAGGCCACGAATGACTTTTTTAAAAAGTTAGTAACTTAATTGTGAAACTAAGTCCAAGTCTCCACAGCAGATCTTGAACCAGACAGATCCACTGGTTCAACAAACAAATTGAGGATCTGCTATGGGCCAAGAATACAGCACCTGCTGAGCCTCGCTTTGGCGGGGTAGGAGGGTCCAGTGTGGAAGAGACAAAGCTTATCTATCCCAGCACCTCCAAGAACATCCAGGGCTCCAGTGAGGGAACAATGGGAGGTTGCTACATGCAGCAAAGATGAAGGACCCCCTTTTCACTTGGATGACCAGAGACACCATCATGGGGGCATCAGAGCTGTGTTTAGAATCACAAGAATTTCAGTAGCAAAGCCATGAAGAGAGAGCAATGCAGAGAGGGGAAACTGAGGAAAACCAAGAGAAACGAGACAGCTTCTGGTCTTTGTACCTAGGTCATCCCACCTCTAGCTGACATCTGGCCAGGAGACTCCAGGAGCTGGGTCGTCTTTCCTTTGCCCTAAAAGCTGAAGGCAGTGAAGCAAAGAAGGACATGGGAAGGACTATCCGGACGCAGAGGTCAGAAAGAAGGAAGAATTGCTGATGCCTTCTTGACTCATTGGCCTTAGGGCTGCCCTGTCAGCCCATCCCAGTCACTGTCCCTCTAACCTGCTGGCTTTTTTTTTTTTTTTTTTTTTTTCAGACAGTCTTGGGGATTAGGTGACAAGAAACAGACAATTAGGGGAATGACATCGGATATGAGCATTTTCAAACTAAATGTCAGTTAGTTTCCCTGTCATCATCACAGTCCGGAAATCCGTGCTGATATCTGCAGACAGATAAAGGACACCAGGGGCTAGTCATGGTGACTCACACCTGTAATCCCAGCACTTAAGGAGGCCAAGGTTTGAGGATAACTTGAAGCCAGGAGTTTAAGACCAGCTTGGCCAACATGGTGAACCTATTTCTCTGAATAGTTCTTCCCATGCCCTTCCCTGCTTCACTCTCTTTAGCTTTCAGGCCAAGGGAAAGACAACCCAGCTCATGGAGTCTCCTGGCCAGATGTCAGTTACAGCTGAGATGACCTACATAAAAAGACCAGAAGCTATCTCATTTCTCTTGATTTTCCTCAGATTCCTCTCTCTGCATGGCTCTCTCTGCATTGCTTTGCTTACCAAAATAAAGACTTGAAATAAGACTGAAATAAAGATTTGAAATAAGACTGAAATAAGACTTGAAATAAGACTGTCTGAAAAGGCAGACTCTACAAAAAAATACAAAAAGCTGGGCATGGTGACACATGCCTGTAATCCCAGCTACTCAGGAGGCTGAGGCACGACAATCACTTGAACCCAGGAGGCAGAAGTTGCACAGTGAGTGGAGATCATACCACTGCACCACTGCACTCCAGCCTGAGCAACAGAGTGAGACTCTGTCTCAAAAATTAATTAATTAATTAATCAATTACAAAATAACACCAGGGAGCCAACTCAGAGAGCTGGAGAACAGAAGCTGCCGCTGTCATCTTGTGAAATGAGTATAGGTACCCTAGTGTGTTGCCACAAGCTAGAAAGGAGGCCATTACACCTTCCAGTTTTCTCAGACACTTGCCAAACCACCCAACAATGAGCCACCTTCCTGGTTAACCACAGGGAGGGCTGTGGGTGGGGCAGTCACAGGATCAGACTCTGGCTCCAAGTCAGCCTTGGGGAAACGTTGCTCCTTCTGGGAAATCCCTCTTGGCATGGTCACATCTGCTGCATCTACCATCGATAGGCAATGCCTGGCCCAACTCAGAGCTGCCAGTCCTCTGGTGGTGCCAGGTTTGCTGCAGAGAGGAGAGAGGAAAAAGGAGGAAATGCATTGTAAAGTGCCTTAAGAGTTCTCTGATGAAGAATGATTGACATAAATCTGGTCACGTCCACACTACAGAACATTGTGTGTTAAAAAGAATGAAGACACTGTACTGTGCTGACAAGGGAGGACCTCCATAATATGGCATGAGATGAAAAAAGCAAGAAAGCAAGCTGCAGGGCAGACCTGGGAGGATGAGCCCATAGGTTTACACAAAGTATACATATATTCTTGCAAATACGTAGGGTGCTTCTGGAATGCTATACTAAATAGAAGTAACTGTCTTATTTCTGGGGATGGGAGGGACAGAGGGAGTTTCATGTTCACTTTTTGCCTTTTGTACTACTTGCATAATTTTTTTTAAATAGTTAGCACCTTTTCTAAATTATATGATGAATGAGGCAAAGAAAAACTATTATAAATATGTCTCTATGCTAACATGCTAAAAATAAAAATCATCTTCTTACTTTTATCTCTCTAGCCTTCTCACTTTTACCCTTCTAGCATAATCCACCTTTCTATATTAATACCACATCTTGGCAGGCACATTAGGTACTGCTTCTATACAGTGGGGATCAAGCTTTATAGTGAAAAAAAATTGAAGGTGAGCAGATGTACAAGTTTGATTTATGGAGACAGACAAAAACGTGAGTAAGCATTGAATAAGTAGATGACTGATACACTCATATTTTACCCAAAAGCCTTTGTAGAGGACCTCTATTAGTCTGGCCTGGCCAGCATCCCTTCCCTCTTTGTCTAGAAACAACAGAAGTACCCTCATCTGACTCCATAGGATCCTGGAGGGGTTGTCTGTCATGGTGCCCCAAATCTCCCTCTGTCAAAGAGATGGGCCCACACACTGGCTGGCCCACTGGAGTACCCTGTTCTCCGAGCCAGTTATGAGCTGAGGAATAGGCAAGTGTCCTAAGCTGAACCAATGTGAATCTTCCCTAAGATCTGACACACAGGTACTAAAAGGGAAATGTTGTCTCTCTTCCTCTAGGATCTTGAGCTATATAGATCATGAAGGCTGGAATAAAGTCAGGCAGAAGTAAACAGAATTGGAAAATGGAGGGTGAAGGACAGAGCTGATAACATCACTGAATTCCTGACTCAGCCATGATTGAAGCCATAATCACCCACTTGGATTTCTCATTTGTATGAGTCAATAAATTCCCTTTTGTGGCTTAAGCTGGATTTTGTTGATTTTCTTTCCCTTGCAACCTAAAGGGTCCTACCTAACTAGTTAATATCACCATTTTCTCACTGGAGGTTTAAAAACCCATTCAATGATTGTGAATATCAGCCACAGTTAAGACCCAAAATTAAAGTTTATATTTTAATATTCCAAATATTAGTGTAAAGTAGGATATCCTATGTATTCTTCAGGAAAAGGAGGCATAAGGAATCTGTTATATGGAATTTCCCCCAAGGTCATACAATTTACCTGAAGCCAAGTCCAAAATAAAAATGATTTCCTAGACCTTTTCTTCTAAAAAAGAAAGGCTTGATTCTATGTCAAAGTCAAGTCAGGAGTTACCTGCAAAATCTGCTAGGGCAAGGAAAAGGGAGATGAACTTGTCCTGATCATGTTTTAATCTGAGAGAAAGCAAGGATCAAAACAAATCAACTTCAAATTCCTCACATTTCCAACCAGCTGAGCTTTATCAAACTAACCTTGCTGAGTTCTTGTCCAAAAAGAATATAAAATTTATCCAAGCACGGTGGCATGTACCTGTAGCTCCAGCTACTTGGGAGGCTGAGAGGGGAGGATCATTAGAGCCCAGGAGGTCAAGGATGCAGTGAGCCATGACTATGCCTCTACACTCCAACCTGGGTGACAGAATGAGACCCTATAGCAAAAATAAAATAAAGATTCTCAGCAACTCTGGGTCTGTATAACATGTCTAGTATCCAAGTGTTTTAACTGTACTTATCTTCTAGACAATTAGATAAAAGACTCTAAAGCTCTCATAATGTTTGTCTAAAGCATTATTTTATACTGTGAATGAAAGTCCTCATAAAGAGAATTCACAGTCTTACAACTGTGAATGAAAGTCCTCATAAAGAGAATTCACAGTCTTACAACTCAATAGTGAAAAATGAATAAACTAATTTTAAAATGGGCAAAGGACCTGAACAGGCATTTCTCTGAAGAAGACATAAAAATGGCCAACAGATATATGGGAAGGTGTTCAACATCACCAGCCATCAGGGAAATACAAATTAAAGCCACTATGAGATAACATCTCACTTCTGTTAGAATGGCTATTATCAAAAAGTCAAAGTTGGGTGTGGTGGCTCATGCCTGTAATCCCAGCACTTTGGGAGGTTGAGGTGGGTGGATCACTTGAGGCCAAGAGTTTGAGACCAGCCTGGCCTACATGGTGAAACCTCATCTCTACCAAAATTATAAAAATTAGCCAGGCGTGGTGGTGCATGTCTGTAATCCCAGCTACTCAGGAAGCTGAGGCAGGAGAATTGCTTGAACGTGGGAGGCAGAGGTTGGAGTGAGCCAAGACTGTCCCACTGCACTCCAACCTGGGTGACAGAGAGACGCCCTGTCTAATTAAAAAAAAAAGTCAAAAAAAATTCTGGCAAGGGTGTGGAGAAAAGGGAACCTTAGTATACTGATGGTGGAGATGTAGATTGGTATAGCCATTACACAAAACAGTATGGAGGTTCCTAAAAAATTTAGAAATAGGCTGGGCGGGGTAGCTCACGCCTGTAATCCCAACAGTTTGGGAGGCCGACGCAGGCAGATCACCTGAGGTCAGGAGTTCAAGACCAGCCTGACCAACATGGAAGAACCCCATATCTACTAAAAAGAAAAATGGTGGCACATGCCTGTAATCCCAGCTACTCAGGAGGCTGAGACAGGAGAATTGCTTGAACCCGGGAGGCTTGCAGTGAGCCGAGACTGCACCACTGCACTCCAGCCTGGGCAACAACAGCAAAACTTTGTCTCAAAAAAAAAAAAAAAAAAATTGCCGGGCGCAGTGGCTCAAGCCTGTAATCCCAGCACTTTGGGAGGCCAAGGCGGGTGGATCACGAGGTCAAGAGATCGAGACCATCCTGGTCAACATGGTGAAACCCCGTCTCTACTAAAAATACAAAAATTAGCTGGGCATGGTAGTGCACACATGTAGTCCAAGCTACTCGGGAGGCTGAGGCAGGAGAATTGCTTGAACCCAGGAGACGGAGGTTGCGGTGAGCCGAGATCGTGCCATTGCACTCCAGCCTGGATAACAAGAGTGAAACTCCGTCTCGAAAAAAAAAAAAAAAATTAAAAATAGAACTACCAAATGACCCTGCAACCCCTCTTTTGGATATATGCCCACAAGAGATGAAATCACCACCACATAAAGATATCTGCACTACTATATTTGTTGCAGCATCATTCACAATAGCCAAAACATGGAAACAACTCTAGCATCCATTGACCGATGAATGGATAAAGAAAATGTGGTATGCAGATATAACGGAATATTATTCAGCCTTAAAAAAGGAGATCCTGCCATTTGTCACAACATGGACGGACCTGGAGGACCTTATGCTAAGTAAAATAAGCCAGACGTAGGAAGAAAAATATTGCATGCTCTCACTTATATGTAGAATCTGGAAGGAAAAAATGGTCAACTATACAGAGATACAGAATAAAACGGTGATTACCAAGCATGTTGGGTGGAATGGGGGGAAATGGGGAGATGTAGGTCAAAGGATACAAAGTAGCAGATATGCTCACAGCCTGTTACCTCAGCATTTGGGGAGGCCAGGGTGGGAGGACCACCTAAGCCCAGTAGTTCAAGACATAGCGAGACTCCATCTCTACAAAAAATGTAAAAATTAGCCGTGTGTGGTAGCACACACCTATAGTCTCATACTCAGGAGGCTAAGGTGGAAGGATCGCTTGAGCCCAGAAGTCAAGGCTACAGTGAGCTGTATTCACACCACTGCACTCCATCCTGAGCTACAGAGGGAGACCCTGTCTGAAAAAAAAAAAAAGCAGATTTGGTGAACGAACAAATCTAGAAATCTAAAGTACAACATGAGGATTATAGGTATTAAAATTGTATTGTATGTGACATTTTTGTCAAATAAATAAATTTTAGCTATTGTCATCAAAACAGTAACTGTGAGATAATAGATACACTAATCTGCTTCGCTATAGTAACTGTTTTACTATCTATAGTTATCCCATAACATCATGTTGTAAACCTCAAATATATACAAAAATATTTACTGAAAAAATAAAAATAAGATTTTAAAGAGTTAAAAAGAAAAACATCAAATTCACGAAAAGTTCTGTTTTCTCAATGACAAATAGAATAAAAGTCTAATGAGTAAGGCAAAAACTCAACGTAAAATTAAACTCCTTGTAGCAGAACGGTAGACAAGAAAGGAAATTCTTAAAGGAATGTTTTCAGTGCAAATGGTAGAACTAGAAAGGGAGGATGAGAACTCTGTATGTGGAGTTGAGATTTCCTCTGCAGCTGGGCATTTGGCACAGCCAGCCAACTCTATAAAATCACAGCTAGTAAAGGCCAATTCACCTTAAAAGTTGGCAGTAAAGAAAAAATGTGCAATCAGATAACAGGTAACAAAAAATTTCAATATGGGCCAAATGCGGTGGCTCACACCTGTAATCCCAGCATTTTGGGAGGTGGAAGTGGGAGAACCGTGGTAGCCCAGGAGTTTGAGACCAGCTTGGGCTAACGTGGTGAGAGCCCGTCTCCACAAAAAGTTTTAAAATTCCAGGCATGGTGGCACACGCCTGTGGTCCCAGCTACTCAAGAGGCTGAAGCGGGGGACTGCTTGAACCTAGAGGTTGAGGCTGCAGTGAACTGTGTTTGTGTCACTACAGTCCAGCCTGGGGGACAGAGCAAGACTGCCTCAAACAAATAAAAACATCCAATGTGAATCCTGTGCCACCTCAGTGCAGCCGAGGCATGAGCCTGGGTGGGGCACCTAGGGTCTCTGAGCCTCAGCTTCCTCGCTTGCAAATGGACTGATAGATGGTCTCTGAGGTCCTTTACAAATGTACACGCAGTACAGCTTGTAGTTTCTCACTCTGAACCTAAGAGATTTACACTTTTTTCTTCTTCTTTTTTTTTAGACGGAGTCTCACTCTGTTGCCCAGGCTGGAATGCAGTGGTGTGATCTCGGCTCACTGCAACCTCCGCCTCCTGGGTTCAAGCGATTCTTCTCCCTCAGTCTCCTGAGTAGCTGGGATTACAGGCACACGCCACCATGCCTGGCTTTTTTTTTTTTTTTTTTTTTTTTTTTTTTTTTTTTTTACAAAAAAGAAAAATCTTTTTATTTGGGATCTCTTTTCAATTCAAAGTTTAAGGGACTGTTTATACTTTTTTTTTTTTTTTAAAGAATAAAGAAGAGGAAGAAAGAGAAAGAGGAAGAAGGAGAGAGGATGGGGGTATTGCTTTATTGCCCGGGCTAGAATGCAGTCTAAATATGGGTATGCCTATAATTGTCCTTAATAATGGAGACATGAAAGAAAATGAGGGAAGAGAATAGCAAACAAGGAGCCAACCAAGATTTCCTTTAAACTTCTAAGTTAATATGATGTGGTACTGATAAGAGTGTATATTTTGTATATTTAAAGTGCAGAGTTCTATAAATGTTAATTACATTTACTTGTTCCAGATCTGAGTTCAAGTCCTGAATATCGTTGTTAATTTTCTGTCTCATTGATCAGTCTAATATTAATGTTGAAGTCTCCCACTATTATTATGTGGGAGTCTAAGTCTCTTTATAAGTCTTGTATGTCTGCGTATTCCTGTATTGGGTGCGTATATATTTAGGATCTTTAGCTCTTCTTGTTGTTGCATTGATCCTTTTATCATTATACAATGTCCTTCTTTGCTTCTTTTGATCTTTGTTGCTTAATTGTAACTTCTGCTTTTTATTTATTTATTTTAGCTCTCTGTTTGGTTGGTAAATCTTTCTCCATCCCTTGTTTGGAGTCTTTGTGTATCCTTGAATGTGAGATGGATCTGGATGCAGCATACTGATGGGTTTTAGTTTTTTATTCAAATTGCCTGTCTTTGGATTGGGGGATTTAGTCAATTTAAATTTAGAATTAATAATAATATATGTGAGTTTAATACTGCCATTAGCTGGCTATTTTGTCCATTAGTTGATGTAAATTCTTCATTATATTGATGCTCTTTTTGATAATTTTTTTAGAAAGGCTGATACTGTTTGTTCCTTTCATATGTGTAGTGGTTCTTTCAGAAGCTCTTGTAAAGCAGGCCTGGTGGTGATGAAATCTCTGAGTGCTTGCTTATTCACAAAAAACTTTATTTTTCCTTCACATGTGAAGCTTAGTTTGGCTGGATGTGAAATTCTGGGTTGAAAGTTCTTTTCTTTAAGGATGTTGAATATTGGCCCCCACTCTCTTCTGGCTTGTAGGGTTTCTGCTGAGAGATCTGCTGTGAGTCTGATAGGCTTCCCTTTGTGGGTAACCTGACCTTTCTCTCTGGCTGCCCTTAGTATTTTCTCCTTCATTTCAACCCTGGTGAATCTGACGATTATGTGCCTTGGAGTTGCTCTTTTTGAGGAATATCTCTGTGGTGTTCTCTGTATTACCTGGAGTTGAATATTATCCTGCCTTACTAGGCTGGGAAAATTTTCCTGAATAATGTCCTGAAGCGTATTTTCCAGCTTGGATTCATTCTCTTCGTCACATTCAGGTACACCTATCAAGCGTAGATTAGGTCTTTTCACATAGTCCCATATTTCTTGGAGACTTTGCTCGTTCCTTTGTATCCTTTTTTCTCTAATCTTGTCTTCTTGTTTTATTTCATTGAGTTGGTCTTCGACCTCTGATATCCTTTCTTCTGCTTGATCAATTCGGCTGTTAAAACTTGTGCATACTTCACGAAGTTCTCGTATTGTGTTTTTCAGCTCCATCAATTCACTTATATTCCTCTCTAAATTGTGTATTCTTGTTAACATTTCGTCAAATCTTTTTTCAAAGTTCTTAGTTGCTTTAGATTGGGTTAAAACAAGTTCTTTTAATTCACAGAAGTTTCTCATTATCCACATTTTGAAGCCTGCTTCTGTAACTGGAACACACTCGTTCTCCATCAAGCCTTGTTCCGTTGCTGATGAGGAACTGTGATCCCCCGCTGAGGGAGAGGCGTTCTGATCTTGGGCATTCTCAGCCTTTTTTGGCCGCTTTCCTCCCTTCGTTATAAATTTATCCATCTGTGGTCTTTGAATTCACCGTCTTTGTAATTAGGTTTCTGAGTGGACGTCCAACTTACTGACTCTCAGCGCCGAAATCTGAGCAACCCACTGCGCCGACCAAATCAGCGGCGTTAAGATTGATGGTGCTTTTCCGACTCTGCACCAAGAACCGTCGCTCCAAGGCGCCGGCAAAACCGCCTCGCCGGTCACAAGAGTCGCGCTGGCGACCCGTGGGGCTCCTCCGCTGGGAATCTCCTGGTGTGTGAGCAACAAGAATTCATGTGAAGGTGTGGCATCCTCTCATTCTTTGCGCTTTCAGTGGGAGCTACAATCCCGAGCTGTTAGTGATCAGCCATCTTGGATCTCCTCCTATTTTTTGTATTTTTAGTAGAGAAGGGGTTTCCCCCATGTTGGCCAGGCTGGTCTGAAACTCCTGACCTCTGGTGATCCACCTGCCTCGGCCTCTCAAAGTGCCGGCTGGGATTACAGGTGTGAGCCACCTCACCTGGCCGAGATTTACACACTTTAAAACGTAGGGTGGAGAGGCTGCGCAGAATAGCTCACGCCTGTAATCGAAGTACTGAGAAGGGTGGATCACTTGAGGTCAGGACTTTGAGACCAGCCTGGCAACCATGGTGAATCCCTGTCTCTACTAAAAATACAAAAATTAGCCGGTCGCAGCGGTGAGCGCCTGTAATCCCAGCTACTCAGGAGGAGGAGGCAGAATGAGGCAGGAGGACAGATGACCCAATTTGGGGATGGGGATGCATTTGAAGGAAGATAGCCATATATTTGTGTTCTGGAAGGAATCAAAAGAAAATATTAACAGTGGCTGCCTGCTCTGAAAGGGGAAGAGGCTTCTGTACTGTTTGAATTTTCTACCATGTGCACTATTTTTCTATTTTTAAAGCTAGTTAATTTTTTTTAAAAAAATAAAGCTAAATAGCCATTTAAGCAAGGTGGAGGGGAGGGGGTTCACGGTGCTCTGAGCTCTGGTGTCACGAGGAAAGAGAGTACACATCCTACCCAAGCACTGAGCAACAATGGAAAGTCAAACGCTGGAGGAGGAAGCAAGGCCAAAAAAAATTTTTTAATAAAATAAAAACCTGTATGCAGATATAAAGAAAATGAAAGAAGTGCAACGAAGGCATTGGAGTAGCACTTTCCACCAGCAAATTACCAGTCAGAATGAGCGCAGCCCCGCGCGAGGACCACCTGCTTCCCTGACCGCGACCGGACCCCTCTCCCGCCCACTCCTGGGGACCGCTGGTCAGTGCCTCTGCGGGCGACCGAGCGCAGGTGCCTAACTCCCGGCAGCGCGGCGGCGGTCCGCGCCTTCCCGAGGGTGGTGCAGGTCAGCCCAGCGGGCGGCAGCTCCCAGCCCCGAGGCGCGCGGTCGTGTGTGCGGACTTGGCTGCGGTCTGGCAGAGCTCTTGGTGGGTCCGGCCCCGGAGACCCGGGTTCGGCTGCGGTTGCGCCCGGGGCTGAACGCGGCCGTGGCTCCCGCGCGCTCCCAACCCGCCCCGCCCGGCCCGCATTCCTAAGGCCACAGTGCGACCCAGCGGGCCGCGGGGAAACTGCGCCGGACCCGGCCCGCCACCGCCCGCGCCCTCACCGGCAGCCTCCTTCCTCCTTCCTCCTTCCTGAATGGGGAGACAGCTGATCCGCTTGCCAAGACCTTGTTGCTAAACCTGACCCTTCTCTCACGCTGTAGAAGAAAATCGACGCGCTGGGAAGTTCTGGTGGAGGGACTTCGAGGGATAAAATTCAGAATTCCAGACATCTGGTAATTTATGAAGTCAGGGAAGATTCGTTTCTACCTGAAGAATGACTCCAATGATTTAATAAAATCCACAGACGCTAGAATTATAAATAGGCTTGACCAAAATGCCACCTCCTTTGTGACATTGGCCTCTGGCTAAGCGGAAATGTCCCCTGACTCGCTGGCTTTCATGGCCGTTGTCACAGTCTCTCAGCCCTCACCATGTTCCCTGTGAATTGCATCTGCGCATCATTCCTTCCAACAGACCCTACAACTCCCGGAAGCAGAAACCATATCTTCCTCATCTGTGTTAGGAATAGCCACAAAGACAGAAACCCTGCAGAAGTTAAGAATAGTAAAGAAAAAAGAAGCAAAGTCACAACAGCAACACTTACTCGCCAATTTTATTTGGGATTTAAGAAGTTTATTGGTCTGGGCATGGTAGCTCATGTCTATAGTCCCAGCACTTTTGGTGGCTGACGCGGGCAGATCACCTGAAGTCAGGAATTCGAGACCATCCTGGCCAATATGATGAAACCCTATCTCTACTAAAAATACAAAAATCAGCCGGCTGTGGTGGTGGGCACCTGTAATTCCAGCTACTCGGGAGGCTGAGGCACGAGAATAGTTTGAACCCGGTAGGTGGAGACTGCAGTGAGCTGAGATCGCACCACTACACTCCAGCCTCGGTGACAGAGTGAGACTCTGTCTCAAATGATAATAATAATAATAATAATAAGTTATGGAACACCAAATAGCCCTATGTTATGGTAAACCGGTAAACCTTGATTCAGTAGACCAGCATTTTTCAATGGATACCTCCTGCATGTCAGTTTCAGGCCACATTAATACTATACAACTTGAACATCAGGGCACCCTGAATATACAGTGATCCCACATATTTCAAGAGAAAATTTCCTCAAAAAAAAAAAAGTTGCGGTTTTGGGAATTTTTTTAGCCAACTTGAGAACCTAAGTGTTTAGGATATAGGTAAGAGTTAAATGTCAGTGTACAAGATTGGATTTATTCATTTACTTACAAATAAAAGTTTAAATCACACACATGAAATAATACATTGATTTTGAAATAATGCTTTCTTTCTACTCTGTCATGCTATGAAGCAATTTTATTTAAACTCTTACCTGAGTTTTCCAACATCTTAGAAAGAAGAGATGCATCTTAGGGCATCTAACACAGTCATTTTTATTTACATACGGTATTTTTTGAACTCATGTGTGAGCTGTCACCAGATATTTAATACTAAGCCATAATTTGATAAATTCAGAGTTTTAAAGATGTATCCTGTAGGTATAGATTTGTGATCTCTTCAACATATTCACTAACTGTATTGCTTGTCATTGCCGATTTACACCAGCGCTGTGAGTAGTCACATGGGGAGGTCAAGTCCTGCATCAATCAGTAAGGGTCTAGCTACAGCCCCTGGGTTAGTTTAAGCAAGAGATCTACAACAGGGTGTCATATAACTTCCACAATCACTGAACTGGAGGTAGGAGGGGAGGGTTTGGCAAGAAACAGACTCTAGACTAAGCTTCCAGTAATAATTCCCAAGTCACACCAGAGAACTGGCCAGAGAACCAAAAGCCCCAAGCCAAATCTGGTTCTGCTGCTATGGTGACCCCATGTGAAACGGTGCCACCTCTGCTACAATCGAGAAACTGCCAGCCAAGTTTGCTGGTGCTGCATATCACCTCTGCTACCAATCACAAACGAAAATCAATGCTTCCTTCCAAAGGCAAGATTTATATAAGCAAGTGCATCTGAGTGTCAGAACCTAAAGTATATACAAAATTCTCACTTGAAGAGGGTCAGGAAAAGATAGTTTTTAGCTTTCCAGATTCTTCAATATAAGAAGACAGATTCTTTTATATGTGTGCATATATATATATATATACACATATATATATATATATATATATACATACATATATATATGTAGAGACTGGGTCTCACTATATTGCCCAGGATTGTAGGGCTGTTGGGCCCCACAGGGTCGTGGGGTGTCCCTTATGCTGTGATGAAGTGCAGGATCTGACAAGTAAGGAGACAGGACACTGAAGAACTGGAGAAGAGCATCTGGACTCAGGGGGCCATGCCACCTATAAGCAGGGACAGGCGGGGCCCCAGAAGTGTCTGTATTTATTAGGTACAAGCCGGTGTAAAAGTCATAAGTGAGGTCATCTATAGGCTTAGTGATAGGGCATATATAATCACATGAATCGCAAGCAGGGGGGCCATCCCATTATGTCACCTGGGCAGAGAGGTGGGCCATGCACAGTAGGGGGCTGTGCTGTGTGCAGTAGTAGAGTGTTGTGTACAAAAAAGGGGTCCACCCCCATTAGGTCACCAAGGCAGGGAGGTAGGCTGTGTGCAAAGAGGTAGGCTACGTGCAACAGGTGTCATATGCGCAACACTTCTTAACTAGGGGTTGGAGATTTCAAAGGGTTTCTAATAGATACTGTAAGCCAACACAGTGGGAGCTGACAGACTTGTGGCTTCTCTTAAGATATTTATGGGAGGATGATTTGAGCTAGCACAGAAGTGAGAAAAGACTGACAGGATGTACAGCCACTGTGACTGGTCACACCAGAGGGGTTCTTCTCCCTCAGTTATTTGCAGGATCTCAGGCCTGAGGCCCACTTTCTGCAGGAACTGGATGCAAGGTACTACAACTCCTTTATCAGGAGGAGAGGCACTTGCTCCAAGCCTGCCATGCAGCGTATGCCCTTTCAGGCAGGGATGCCACCACCTGGATCTTTGGTTCTCATCCTGATCTGGCTGTTTTCCCATGTACTGCTTCTGTTCTGTGACTGCTCTAGACATTCCTCCTACTACAAACTATTATATGGTTATATAGAAGGATTCTATAAATCAGCACTAAATGTGTCAGTACAGCTCCGACTACAATACCTATATGATTATATATAAAGATTATATGGAACTAAGTATGATTATATATATAAGTTAGATATAGTAAGCAGTATGTTATTATATGATTACATAGAAAGATTATATTGGACTAAGCATGATTTTATATATAAGCTAGATATAAGTAAGAAGTAAGTTATAGGCACTAATTGTGCCTGGGGTCTGCACAGTTCTCCTTCCTTGGTGCCCCTGGGGGGTGCTACCCACACAGGCTGGTCTCAAACTCCTGGCCTCAACCATGCTCCCACCTTGGCCTCCCAAAGTGCTGGGATAACAGATACGAGCCACAGCGCCTGGCCTAAGACAGCTGAAGAAAGTTAGACTACATGGTGAGTAAGGTAGTCCACCCCAACTGCCTCATACTCGCAAGAATAGTTACGAATTTTGTGCTAAATGTATCTTCCCCCTCCTTTTTGTAAACCAATTCCATCAGATAACCTTTATCATCAACTAAAACCAGTATTGGTTGGAGCAGTTTCAGTATTGTGCTTTTCCCATACAGTACCTTAGTTGTTTGAAAGTAGCAATCCAGAAAATGCCCTGAAATACGAGACCTTGGAATCCCTTGAATATTAGGATACTCCATCTTTTCTGAGAGATAATTTGGAAGGAAAAAAAAAAAAAAAAACCTTGCCTCATATTTGAGTATATACAGTAGTTATTCCATGAAAAGTATTTTTTTTAATATCTTTATGGGCAAATGTGTCTGTTTCATAGGGTTGCCTAACAAGTTGCCATAAAATGGATGATTTAAAACAACAGAAATGTATCCCTCAGGGTCTGGAGGCCAGAAGCCTGAAATCAAGGTATTAATAGGGCTCATTTCCTTCTAGGAAACGAGCTTCTGGTGGCTATCGGTATTCCATGGCTGCCTTGGCTTATGGCCCCACCACTCCAACTTCAGCTTCTGCCTTATTATAGTCTTTCTCTTTTCTGTGCCTGTCTTCTCCTCTTCTGTCTCAGATTTCTCCTGCCTTTCTCTTCTATGGACACGTATCATTGGATTTAGGCCCACTTGAATAATACAGATGATCTCAAGATTCTTCACTTAATTACATATGCAAAGATTATTTTACCAAATAAGGTAACAGCCACAAGTTCCAGGGATTTGACATGGGTGTATTTTGACAGAACCACCATTCAACCCGCTACAGCAAGGAAGTTTAGGAAACGCTGGGCTAAATGAATTAAATTGGTTTTGGTTTCTTGGCTGCAGGACTTTGCAAAGCCTTTAACATGCTAAATGTGCATTGTGAATCTCCAAGAGTGAGATACGCTATTCAGTGATTCCCAAATTTATTCAACCATGAAATCCTATTTGCAGAAGCAATATTCCGCAGAACACACTCTGGCATAGACTTATAATTTACCTGCTGCACAAGTCCTCAGAAAGAATGTCAATGAGTATCAGAGAAGCCAAAAATAAGTGACTAAACAGTCAAAAGTTCTCAAGGATTCGGTAAGAGTAACTATTCTAAGCTGTAACGATGCAACACTGCTAAAGATTGTCACAGCCATAAAGCTATAACATGAAATAAATATTTATGTCCAGTTACTACACTGCTTCCTGTATTTGTCCATTTTCACACAGCTGATAAAGACATACCCGAGATTGGGAAGAAAAAGAGGTTTAATAGGATTTACTGTTCCACATGGCTGGAGAGACCTCAGAATCAGGGCAGGAGGTGAAAAGCCATTCTTTTTTTTTTTTTTTTTTTTGAGACAGAGTTTTGCTCTTGTTGCCCAGGCTGAAGTGCAGTGGCCTGATCTCAGCTCGCCACAATCTCTGCCTCCCGGATTCAAGCAATTCTCCTGCCTCAGCCTCCTAAGTAGCTGTGATTACAGGCATGCACCACCCACACCCAGCTAATTTTTTTGTACTTTTAGTAGAGACAGGGCTTCTCCACATTGGTCAGGCTGGTCTTGAACTCCTGACTTCAGATGATCTGCCCACCTCAGATCACCTGAGTGCTGGGATTATAGGGGTGACCCACCACGCCTGGCTGAAAGGCACTTCTTACGTGGCAGTGGCAAGAGAAAAATGAGGAAGAAGCAAAAGTGGAAACTCCTGATATACCCATCAGATTTCATGAGACTTATTCACTATCACGAGAATAGCAAGGGAAAAATTGGCCCCTATGATTCAATTACCTCCCTCTGGGTCCCTCCCACAACACGTGAGAATTCTGGGAGATAAAATTCAAGTTAAGATTTGGGTGGGGACATAGCCAAACCATATCATTTCACCCCTGACCCCTCCAAATCTCATGTCCTCACATTGTAAAACCAATCATGCCTTCCAACAGTCCCCCAAAGTTTTAACTCATTTCAGCATTAACCCAAAAGTTCATAGTCCAAAATCTCATCTGACACAAGGCAAGTCTCTTCCACCTATGAGCCTGTAAAATCAAAATCAAGCTAGTTAATTCCTAGATACAATGAGGGAACAGGTATTGGGTAAATACAGCCATTCCAAATAAGAGAAATTGGCCAAAACAAAGGGGTTACAGGGCCAATGCAAGTCCAAAATCCAATGGGGCAGTCAAATTTTAAAGCTCCCATATGATTTCCTTTGACTCCAGGTCTCACATCCAGGTTATGCTGATGCAAGAGGTGGGTTCCCATGGTCTTGGGCAGCTCCACCCCTGTGGCTTTGCAGGACACAGCCTCCCTCCCAGCTGCTTCCACAAGCTGGCCTTGAATGTCTGCAGCTTTTTCAGGTGCACGGTGCAAGCTGTCTGTGGATCTACTTTTCTGGGTTCTGGAGGATGGTGGCCCTCTTTTCACAGCTCTGCTAGGCAGTGCCCCAGTAGGGACTCTGTATGGGGGCTCCAACCTCACATTTTCCTTCCGCACTGCCCTAGCAGAGGTTCTCCGTGAGGGCCCCTCCCCATAGCAAACTTGTCTGAACATCCAGGCGTTTCCATACGTCTTCTGAAATTTAGGCAGAGGTTCCCAAACCTCAGTTTTTGACCTCTGTGCACTCACAGGCTCAACACCACGTGGAAGCTGCCAAGGCTTGGGACTTCCACCCTCTGAAGCCACAGCCCAAACTCCACATTGACCCCTTTCAGCCACAGCTGGAGCAGCTGGGACACAGGGCACCAATTCCCTAGGCTGGACACAGTACGGGGACCCAGGGCCCAGCTCACAAAACCATTTTTTCCTCCTGGGCCTCTGGACCTGTGATAGGAGGGGCTGCCACAAAGGTCTCTGACATGGTCTGGAGACATTTTCCCCATGGTCTTGGAGGTTAACATTAGGCTCCTTGCTACTTATGCAAATTTCTGCAGCCAGCTTGAATTTCTCCCCAGAAAATGGATTTTTCTTTTCTTTCACACAGTCAGGCTGCAAATTTTCCAAACTTTCATGCTCTGCTTCCCTTATAAAGCTGAATGTCTTTAACAGTACTCAGGTCACCTCTTGAATGCTTTGCTGCTTAGAAATTTCTTCTACCAGATACCCTAAATCATCTCTCTAAAGTTCAAAGTTCCACAAATCTCTAGGGCAGGGGCAAAATGCTGTCAGTGTCTTTGCTAAAACATAACAAGAGTCACCTTTACTCCAGTTCCCAACAAGTTCCTCATCTCCATCTGAGACCACCTCAGCCTGGACCTTATTATTCATATCACTATCAGCATTTTGGGCAAAGCCATTCAACAAGTCTCTAAGAAGTTCCAAACTTTCCCACGTTTTCCTGTCTTTTTCTGAGCCCTCCAAACTCTTCCAACGTCTGCCTGTTACCCAGTTCCAAAGTCACTTCCACATTTTCGGGTATCTTTTCAGCAATGCCCCACTCTACTGGTACCAATTTACTGTATTCGTCCATTTTCACACTGATGATAAAGACCTACCCAAGACTGGGAAGAAAAAGAGGTTTAATTGGACTTAAAATTCCATATGGCTGGGGAAGCTTCAGAATCATGGCAGGAGGCAAAATGCACTTCTTACATGGCAGCAACATGAGAAAAATAAGGAAGAAGCAAAAGCAGAAATCTTTGATATGCCCATCAGATCTTATGAGACTTATTCACTATCATGAGAACAGCACAGGAAAGACCAGCCCCCATGATTCAGTTACCTCCCCCTGGGTCCCTCCCACATGGGAATTCTGGGAGATACAATTCAAGTTGAGATTTGGGTGGGGATACAGCCAAACCATATCACCTTTCATCAGGTTCTATTCTGGTTAAGGAGAAAGTACAAACTCCCAATCCTTTACCATCCTTTACTTCAATCTTCTCACCCTTTCCTATCCTATGTTAATCCTCATTCCAGCCAAACTCACATACACATTGAATTTCCTGCTGCCAGTCCATGAAAAATGCCTTCTCCCTACAGCTTCCCTGTTAATAGCTTAGGTTCATTTCAATGGCTACCTCCTAAATGAAACCTTCTTTGTCACCCCAGCCAGAAGGGCCCTCTCCCTCTGCATTTGGCAGAGGACATGTGAAATATCTTGTTTTAGAGTTCTTTGCATATAGATATTATTTTTATCACTGGCCAGCAAGCACCAGTAAATAAGGACTATGACTTAGATCTCTTATATCCTCCAAGTGATCTAGCACAGTGATTTTCATAGAATAAATGCTGAATAGAAATGGATTAATTGACTAAACAAGAAAATTAATCTTAGGGACTGGGCACAGTGGCTCATGCCTGTAATCCCAGCACTTCCGGAGGCTCAGATGGGCAGATCACCTGAGGCCAGGAGTTCAAGACCAGCCTGGCCATAATGGCAAAACTGTGTCTCTACTGAAAATACAACAAGTAACCAGGCATGGTGGCATGTGCCTAATCCCAGCTACTCAGGAGGTTGAGGCAGGAGAATCATTTGAACCCAGGAGGCAGGAGCTGCAGTGAGCTGAGATTACACCATTGCACTCCAACCTGGGCAACAACAGCAAAACTCCATCTCAAAAAAAAGAAAGAAAGAAAGAAAATCTTGGGGAACTACCTATGCAGATGTGAAAGTACCGTCTAAGACTCCTCCCCTCCCCATTTCCCAGATGAGAGTAGACTGGGCTATTTAAGGTTGGAGATGTATCCAATTAGCAATGATAAATAGCAAACTCAGAATGGTAATGGCACTGAGGACATGAGGTGGGCAGAGTCAGAGTCCTGTGTTCTCTATCTTAATGATTTAAAACAATATCCATAAAAGAATTGAAAACAGGTTGAATCAGCCCTCTATATCCATGTATACAGAACCCTTGGATACAGAGGGCCAAGCATACTATGCCATTTTATTTAAAAGACTTGAACATATGTCACATGCTATCTGCAGAGAGTGTGGAATTTGGTATCCATGGGGGTTTGGAACTAATCTCCCACAGATACCAAATGCTCAAATACACACACACACATATATACATGCATGCATGTTCACAGCAGCACTATTCACCATAGCTAAAAAATGAAAACAGCCCAAATATCCATCAACGGATGAACGGATTTACAAATTGTGGTATATACATAAAATGGAATATTATGCAGCCATAAAAAGGAATGAAGTACCAATCATGCTACAAAGTGGATGAACTTCAAAAATTTTACACTAAATGGAAGAAAACAGACACAAAATGTCGCATATTTTAATATTTCATTTATATAAAATATCTAGAATATGTAAATTCAGAACATAGATGGGTGGTTGCTGCTAATGACAGTGGCAGGCCATCTGGAGTGGCCCCTGCCATCATGCTAGCTGTGGCAGGGGGCTCAGGCTTAGGTGGTAGCAGCAGGAGTAGCAGTGGCAGCAGTGAGACCCCGTGTCTGACGTCCCCTGTGCCTCACATCCCTGAAGCAGCTGACTGCACTACCTCCACTCTCACATGGCCAGGCCGGCCGTGCTCCCAGGCCCAGATCTAGACCCTCCGCTGCTCCAGACCTTGGCCATGCATCACCGCTGTGATGGAGGGTGTGGTCCCCAGGGTGTCTGCAGGTGTCTGCAGGGAGGTGGACAGTACCCAGAGCCCGCCCCAGGAGCCCCCAGGAGCCCGCTACCCTGGGACCCACTGCGATGACGCCAGGCTGAGTTGCCCACCAGCAGGGGAGCAGCATGGTCTGGCACAGAGGGGCGAGCAGAGAGGGTCCCAAAGACAGAACTGGGCCCAGGGAGGTGCCAAACCCCACGGAGCAGGCAGAAGCCCCACTCTCCCAGGCATGGCTGT
Source organism: Saimiri boliviensis (assembly GCF_048565385.1). NCBI lineage: Eukaryota > Metazoa > Chordata > Mammalia > Primates > Cebidae > Saimiri > Saimiri boliviensis. Next base: position 67,603,586 of record NC_133453.1, read on the forward strand.
GGCCGCCTGGACTGCTGCTACAGAGCCAGGCATCTCCGCACTGTCAGGGAGAACCAGGAAGGCCCCTCTTTCCCCAACAGTCTCAAAGGCGTCTACTCCTACAGCCTGGCCTCTCCCCACTGTTGGCACCCACCCTGATCACAGAGTGGCGTTGAGGCTGAGCTCGGCACTATCCCAGCCTGGCTGGGTGTGCATACACGCCAACTCCCTGCCTCCTCGAACCCCTTTGGACTTTGGGCACTGATAAGCACAGGAGGGAGGCCAAGGGGGAGCTGAGGACAGCCCAGCACTGGCCTGAAGGTGGCTGGGCATGAAGAGCCTGTGCTCCATGAACAAACAGCTGCAGGAGACAGGCAGGCTTCTGGAAGGAAAGGGCTGGTTCCTGGCGAAGTCCCACCTTCAAATCAGGGAGGAACCGAAGCCTGGGGGCTGGCAACCAGCCCCTTGGATCAAAGGGGAAACGTGCACTTTTCCCTGGGCCCGCCCGCGGCTGCCCATGGACCAATCAGAACGCACTTCCTCCCCTCCGAGGCCTGTAAAAAACTCCCAGACTCAGCCAGACTCAAGCGGAAGATGGAGACAGGAGGGAGAGAGGGTGGAAAGATGACAGGGAGACAGAAAGCAACGGAACAACGTGCTGCAGAGGAAAGATACCCTTTCTGCTGAGAGCGGAAGACAAGACGAGACACCCTGGCTACAGAGAGGAGTTGCCCACTGCGAGTCTCCTCTGAGCTGTTCTATTGCTCAGTAAAGCTCCTCTTCACCTAGTTCCCCCTCCACTTGTCTGCGTACCTCATACTTCCCGAACACAGGACAAGAACCCTGGACCCTGAATGGGGAGACTAAAAGAGCTATAATACAAACAGGGCTGAAACACACCCATTGTCACCACATTGTGGGGAGGAAGGAAGAGAGACGGAGAGAAGTACTGCAGCCTCCAGGAGGCCCAGAGCTGGGAGCTCCCCAAGCCAAGTCTATGACTCCCCATTTGGGCCCCAGTAGTTCCTGGACTCTCCAAGCTTCAGGGCACCACCACGTTCCCTAGTGCCAGCCGTGAAAACTGCTTGTGGTGCACTTGGTCCAGCTGCAACCTCATGGTGAGCTGGCACCCATGCCAGTACCTGGAGCTGCCTGACCCATTGCAGCATCCAGCGTGCCCAGTGTGCCTGACTGTGCACAGTGGCTGAATTCCAGGCTCGCCCACTCATACACCCCTTGCCACTCCGCTCCAGTCTTTTTGGAGGCATGGGATCCAGGCCAGTAAAGCAAGCTGAGCACGGCCTGCTGAATGCAGCTTGCCAGGATGAGTGAGCTTATCAGCCCCAAGCAAAATTTGGGCAAAGGTGCCACTGGCCACAGAGGTTTCCAGCCAGAAAAGCAACACCACACCCCTGCCACCACCTGCCAAGGATTCCATAACACTGGGAGCAGGGGGACATGGGAAACAACCACTTAATGGGTTTCCTTTTGGGATGATGAAGATATTTTGGAATTAGGTAAGAATTGGTGGTTGCATGTTTTGAATGTGCTAAATGTCACTGAATTGTTCACTATAGAGTTGTCAATTTTGTTGTGTGAAGTTCACTTCAGTCTTTAAAAAACAGTACAGTTCCCCCTCCACTTGTCTGCATAAAAAATGAGCAAACTTGGGATTAAAATGTAATAAGTGATGCCCAGAAAACTTGCTACAGAATAATTTTTAAAATATATCACTCATTGTATAGCCATATCAATCTTGAGAAAGAAGAACAAAGCTGAATCCATCATGCTTCCTGATTTCAAAATATATTATGAAGCTACAGTAATCAAAACAGTATGGTACAGACATAAAGACAAACATATACTCAATGGCACAAAAAGAGAACCCAGAAATAAATCCGCACGTATCAGTCACTTGATCTTCAACAAGAGTGCCAAGAATACACAATAGGGAAAGGACAGTCTCTTCAACAAAGAGTGTGGGGAAAATTGGATATCCACAGACAAAAATAAAAGAAAGAAATTGGACCCTTATCTTATATCATACACAAAAATCAACTCAAAGTGGCTTAAAGACTTAAATGTAAGACCTGAAACTATAAAACTCCTAGAAGAAAACATAGGGAAAAACTTCATGACATTGATGTTAGCAAAGATTTCATGAATATGATACCAAAAGCACAGGTAACAAAACCAAAAATAAACAAGTGGGATTACATTGCCTAAAAAGCTTTTGCACTGCAAAGAAAAAAAATCAATGGAGTCAAAAGATAACCTAGGCAGTGGTAAATAACATTTGCAAGCAATAGTACTGATAAGGGGTTAATCTCCAAGATATATAAGGAACTCTTACAACTTAATAACACAAAAAATAATAATCCAATTAAAAAATTTAAAAATCCAATTTAAAAAAAGAACTTGAGTAGACATTTCTCCAAAGAAGATATACAAATGACCAACAGGCAGATGAAAAAGTGCTCATTGTCACTGAGGTCTGGGGTGCATGAGTAAGGTCATGAGTAGAGTAATGGGGGGCAGATTTTAGCTGCTGTCAGGCCAGTGTCTAGGTCACCAAATCATCAGGGAAATGCAAGTCAAAACCGCAATGAGATATCATGTCACACCTATCAGAATAGCCATTATAAAAAAAAAAAAAAAGACAACTGTTGGCAAGGGTGTGGAGAAATTGGAATCCTTGAACACTGTTAGTGAAAATGAAAAATGATGTAGCCATTGCTGAGATGGCAGGATCACTTGAGCTCAGGAGCTCAAGGCTAGCTTGGGCAATATAACAAGAACCCATCTCTAAAAAAATAAATAAAATGGTGCAGCCACTATGGAAAACAGTATGGAGGTTTCTCAAAAATCTAGAAATAGAACTGCCAGGCAATCCAGCAATCCATTTCTTGTTATGTATCTGAAAAAATTGAGATCAGAATCTCAAAGACATATTAGCATTCTTATGTTCATTACAGCACTAGTCACAATAGCCAACAACCAAACCACCTTAATGTTCATCAACAGATGAATGGCTACAGAAACTGTGGTATATATAAACAATGTGGTACTATTCTGCTTCAAAAAAGGAGAAGAATTCTGCAATGTGTGACAATTGGATGAACTTTGCCATTATGCTAAGTGAAATAAGCCAGACACAGGAAGATAAATATTGCATGATTCCACTTAAATGAGATAATCTAAAATAGTCAAATTCATAATATAAAAGATTAGAATGGTGGTTACCAGGGGCTGAGGGAAGAGAAAATGGGGACATATTAATCAATGGGCAAAAAGTTCAGTTAAGTAAGATGAATGAGCTCTAGAGATCTACTGTACTACATGGTACCTATAACCAACAATTATGTGTTGTACATTTCTTAAACGTGTGTTAAGAGGATATATCTCATGTTAAAAGTTCTTACCACAATAAAATTATATATATATGTAAGTTATTATAACCATTATTTTATCTTCGATTAAAGATCATAAAAGCTAAGAACTATATCTGAGACTAGTCTACAGCTATTATTTTAAGCATTATCTATTAAAAACTTTCACCTAAAAAAAAACTTTTAAAAAAGCAACGACAAAGCTGAATGAGCTCTTGTAAATTGACCTCAATATGCCATGCGGGCCTCCACTTCAGGCTTCAAAAGCAAAGTGCGCTAGGATGTCAGCTCCATGAGAGCACAGCCCTTGTCTATCTTGTTCCCTGTATATCTTCACTGACCCCGAGCAGTGCCTGGTACACAGCAATAATTGTTTATTAAACTTCTCTGAGAGATCTGGATGCTGTAACCCAGGAGACAAGCAGTTAACCACAGTCAGAGTCAGACCACATGGGCTGGGCTGAAAGAGACAGGCGAGGCAGTGGCCTGCATGAGCTGAGACTTTCACACTAGCACCTCCGAGAGGCACCACTCCATCAGCTTCATCAGACAGATGCTACAGGGCTTGGCAGATGAGAGGTCCCAAAGGAAGACATGCACTTGAGCCTTCCCTGTGTCTGTCTATCCTGGGCATACCCCTTTCCTGACCACAGGAAGCTACACGCCTGCCCATCCTCTTGCCATTCTCTTATTTATGGGCTATTTACTCTTCTCTAGCGACAAGCTCTGCTTCCCTTCACGATCCCCAAATTTGGCAACTGGCCTTTGGACTGGCTCCTCAAGTCACACCCAGCTCCAATTTCAGGAGGACCCCTTTGATTTAGTGACTTAGACAGTGGCCTCGCCCAGCTCAAATCTGGCCCCATTACTCCACTTCTGTCTTACACATGGACCCTCAGCCCTCAGATACCCCTCGCCTGAAGTCATCACTCCAAAAAGCACGAACAGCACTCAGTCCCCATCCATTTGTGCCACAGAGTAAAACAGAATAATATTCAGCCTTATTATCAAAGAAACACAAATTTTAAAATTACCGAATATTAGGTAAAGAGCCAGAATGGGCCGGGCGCGGTGGCTCAAGCCTGTAATCCCAGCACTTTGGGAGGCCGAGGCGGGTGGATCACGAGGTCGAGAGATCGAGACCATCCTGGTCAACATGGTGAAACCCCGTCTCTACTAAAAGTGCAAAAAATTAGCTGGGCATGGTGGCGCGTGCCTGTAATCCCAGCTATTCAGGAGGCTGAGGCAGGAGAATTGCCTGAACCCAGGAGGCGGAGGTTGCGGTGAGCCGAGATCGCGCCATTGCACTCCAGCCTGGGTGACAAGGGCGAAACTCCGTCTCAAAAAAAAAAAAAAAAAAGAGCCAGAATGGAACGTGAGGTCACACAGTTTGAATCCCGCTGAGTGGGCAACAGATAATGATCTTTCTATTCCGCAGACAGGCATGCTGTTCCCTGCTTTCTTCCTCTAAATTCCCCTCTATTCCCTCTCTGAGTCATCCCCAGATCTCTTATCTCCTGTTGTTCTCTCAGTGTGTCTCCCAGTGTCTTCCATACCTCTTTATTCTATTTCTCTTTTATCCTTATCTAACCAGCATAGAAAACTGATTACAATAGTGTAAATATTTCCTATGTCTGATACTTTTTTCCCATTCAATTTGGAGTTAGAAGGAGAGCATTTGTCACAATTTTAAGGATAGACTTTCTACAAAATTCACACTTTCATACTTCAGTTAAGCACTCCTCAAATGTTTAACTGCTGGATTATGGTTATTATGGGTTGGACCGTATTCCCCAAAGAAATATATTGAAATCTTGACCCCAGTATCTGTGAAAGTGACATTAGTTGGAAATAGGGTCTGTACAGGTGTAATCATGCTTTACGATCAGTTCATAATGGAATAAGCTGAGTCCTTACTATAACATGACTGGTATCCTCATAAGAGAGGAGAAACACAAGGACACAGACACACAGGAAAAAGACAGCCATGTGACAATGGCAGCAGAGACTGGAGCGATGCATTTCTAATCCAGAGAATGCTCAGCATCGCCAGCAAACACCAGAAACTACACGGGACAAGGAAGGAATCTCCACTGCAAGTTTTAGAGGGCGCCGACACCTTGATTTTGGACTCTAGCCTCCAGAAGTGTCAGATAAGATTCCATGATTTTAAGCCACCCAATTTGTGGTATTTTGTTACAGCAGTCCTAAGAAAGCCTCTGACACTTCTTAAAAAAAAAATTGGGGGGCCTTCTTTGAGAATTCTTTCTTTTCTTTTCTTTTTTGAGATCGAGTCTTGCTCTGTTACCTAGGCTGGAATGCAGTCGCATGATCTTGTCTCACTGCAACCTCTGCCTCTTGGGTTGAAGCGATTCCCTGCTTCAGCCTCCCCAGCAGCTGGGATTACAGGCACCCACCACCACGCCCGGCTAATTTTTGTATTTTTACTAGAGACGTGTTGGCCAGGCTGGTCTTGAACTCCTGACCTCAGGTGATCCACCCACCTCAGCCTCCCAAAGTGCTGAGATTACAGGTGTGAGCCACTGCACCCAGCCAAGAATTCTTATTACTGACCTTGGTTATTCATTCCTGATTTATCTAATTCTGAGATCAGATAAGTTTACTATTTATATATCTCAGAAAAAAATCTAACTAAAATTTGTTGTTGAGTTGATTTTATTTTAACATGAATGTGCCCCAGTTACAATGCACTAGCACCTGAGCCATGGTTTATAAATGTCAGTCCCTCTAAGAATCCTTTGATTAAATCCTCATTCCAGGTCTGGGATGGAGAAAAAGTGAGCCTGGGACATTTTGTTGGACCAGAAAAAAAAGAAGTGCTCAAAGACCAACCAAGATATGTCAAAAGCTTACAGGATCCAGCTTGAAAGAGCTCCTGCTACCCAAACTTGGAAGAACTAGAGCAGCAAATAGAATAAAAGAATAATGATAGTAATGGATGATAACAATGAATTGCCTAAAAAATCCACAGTCCATAATGATACTCAAAAGAGAGAGGAAGAAAGAGAGATCTTCTTATATAAATGTCAACTAATAAATGTGAAAGGAATGATAGGATTAGAAAATGACCATTTTGAGATCACATTTCACATCACATCAGAGCTGTGGAATTTCATCTATTCCAGGGAGAGCATTGTGAAGATAAAGTTGGTTTAGGCTGGTGGAAGCCATGGATGTGGAACCCGTGGATGTGGAGGGCTGACTGTATAAACAATTATTTTGTCGCATTTTCCTATGAAGATGAAACACAGAAGGAACTGACTTGTCAAAGGACATGCAATGAGTAGCGGCATAAGTGGAATCAGAATCCAAGACCCCACTGCACCACCCAGCACATGAGAGCTCCCTCCATGGACAGACTCGTCTCTACCTCCTACTTCCCTGCCCTGTGCTGTGAGTAATAGATGAATTGCAGTGGTCCCCAACTTTTTTGGCACCAGGGACCAGTTTCAGGGAAGACAATTTTTCCACAGATCAAGGGATGACAGAGAGGGGCGAGGATGGTTTCAGGATGATTTCAGCACATTACATTTATCATTAGATTCTCATAAGGACTGTGCAACCTGAGCATGATGATTGGGTGTTCACGAGCATGTGTGAGATCTGCCACCCTTGAATCTTGTTATGATGTCAGCACATTACCCATCCAATGTGAAAAAAATAATAATAAAAGAAGAAAGAAAAAAAAATGAGTGCATAACCTCGATCCCTCGAATGCACAGTTCACAACAGGGTCCGCACTCTGCGAGAACCTAATGCAACTGTTGATCTAACAGGAGGCGGAGCTCAAGCAGTCAACTCCTGCTGTGTGGCCCAGTTCCTAACAGCCCACAGACCAGTACCATGGGGACCCCAGGTCTAGTGAACTCCAAGAAGGACATTGGAAGAAGGAAATGGAGAAATGAGCAAACTTCAGAATAGTATCAACAAGCCATGGAGTTAGATAATGTGAAAGTCTACTGGTGAGTCTAAGGGATCTCCCTAGATGTATTTAGGAGTAACCAAATCATTGTAAGGAAAGCTGTAAACTGGCAAATTGGACTCAGAAAAATCTGCCGAAATGCAGAAGAGGATAGTATAAATCCAAGTGCAAACAGAAAGACACGGATCATTCTGGAATGTAGGTTCCTGGTTTCAAGTATTCCAACAAACTTTGTTTCCTGACTTGGGGTTTGGAAACACAGTCCCTCTAAGCTTAGATGGAGTTGAATGCAGCACCAGGACTGAATAGTGAGTTTCTAAAAGAAAGAGGGCACACAAAAAAAGAGGCACAAACAAGCTGATCCAGTGAAGGGGCCAAACACCAGATTTTGCTTTGACCTCCAGGAAACTTGTGAAACCACTGCCTTCTCTTTCCTCTAATTCATTCATTTCACAGCTTCCTCTGGGCTTTCATGTGAGACACTGTGCTTAGTATCAAAGGGATGGAGGGTAATAGGGTGTTGGGGGTGGTATCGAGCTGTTGGAGGTGATATACAGAATAAACTGAAAGAGGTCCTGCACTCAAATTTTAGTCTTATAGTAAGAAGAAGCGATTCACACATTGGACTGTGATTTCATGCCCACTGCTTAGCCTCCTGATTGCTCATTCTGCTTCTCAGCTCAGTCCTGGACAGAGGGAGTGTGTAAGATAGGGGAATCTATGTCCACAGTCACCCAAAGATAACTCCTGACTGTGGATTCAAAAGTATGCATTATAAACTTGTTTTAAATGACCATTTTGGAACCTACAGTATTATCAATTTAGGCAGCAGATGCTAAAACTGTAGAGGAACTGTATATGCACATGGACTAAAAGTATCACTGCACAGAGGACTTGATAATTGGAAAGGGAGGAGTGGTGAGATATGGCAAACACCTCAACTGAGCAATCACACTCAGTAACATGCTATGTGCCTCCTGGTTTAACGGAAAAAGAGACACACACAATCTCATGAGTAGTGTTTGCACCAAAAATGTTTCCCCAGAGGTAATCACGAGAAAACAATCAGACAAATACAAAATATGGTACATTCCACAAGACAACTACTTGATCTCTTCAAACAAGTCAATGTTATAAAAGAAAAAAAAAAGATAGGGCAACTATTCTATATTAAATTAGACCAAAGACATAACAACCAAATATAATGCATGAATTTGATTGGATCTCAGATTGAGGGAAAAAAAGTTATAAAAAAAAAAGGCATTTGAAAGGAAATTTAATACACATTATCCAACATACATCAGAATCATTGCTAATTTTCTGAGGTGCAATCATGCTGTCGTGGTTAGAAGAATGACATTACTCTCAAGAGATGCACACTAAAATGAAACACCACAATGTTTGCAATTTTCAAATGTCAACAATTGGGAAACCAAGATGAAGGATCTACAGGTGCTAATTGTATTATTTTTTCAATTTCCCTGCAGGTTTGAAATTTTACAGATAAAACAGAGAGTGAAGGTGGCCTCAACGTTGCTTTTTTTTTTCCTTCATGATGCTGGATGTTAAAGCATTTTCCATGTTTTCTTAGACCTATCTTTTCTTTCAAATGAAAAAAAAAAAAAACAACACACACCTGGCCTAAGCCAAAGTATTGTTTCCACTGCCTGCAAGTGTGCAGGGTTTTCCTCGCAGCAGCTGTCTCACTGGGAGCGTTTTCTGTTTCAGCACCTCACATGTTTGATGTTATCTCATGGATGTATGAAGCTTTAGGAATATGTCACTGTCTCTTTGAAACTTAAAGATGAATCATTCTCTCAATCTCTAGGGAAAAAGTTACTGCCATGGATTCCCTCATTTTTGTATAAGAAAGGAACATGCCCAGCAGATTCCAGTAGTGGCTTCTGAAGTTTATAACAGGTGCCAATGTGTGTTGAGAATACCACTGGGCTAAATATCGGGATCTCCTGGGGAAAGTTACTTCACCTTTCAAGGCTTCAGTTACTTCAGGTGGGAAAGGGAATGATTACAACGAATGCTTTTTTTTTTTTTTTTTTTTTTTTTTTTTTGAGACAGAGTTTCGCTCTTGTTACCCAGGCTGGAGTGCAATGGCGCGATCTCGGCTCACCGCAACCTCCGCCTCCTGGGTTCAGGCAATTCTCCTGCCTCAGCCTCCGGAGTAGCTGGGATTACAGGCACGCGCCACCATGCCCAGCTAATTTTTTGCACCTTTAGTAGAGACAGGGTTTCACCATGTTGACCAGGATGGTCTCGATCTCTTGACCTCGTGATCCACCCGCCTCGGCCCCCCAAAGTGCTAGGATTACAGGCTTGAGCCACCGCGCCCGGCAATGAATGCTTTTAAAGTTCCCTTCCAGCACTAATAGTTTATCACTGAAGTTCCTGCTTTCCAGACATATCATCATGGCCCAAAAGACCAAGCGAAGGGTCAGTCCTCCTTAAGCACAGTCCTCAAATTCCTGGATGCTCCAATGGGGAAGAAGCACCCTCAGCCCTTCCTCTCATGGCAAAAGAAAAACGCTTTCTCAGCCTCATCCACCACAGCATCTGGCCTACACTTATCTTTTTTCTAGAAACAAATGTGTCATTTGGCAATTAGTGAAGGCTCAGAAGCAAAATTAATTTCATATATACTTAGCACACTATATAAAGAGAGGATCAAAGGAAGACACTCAGCCCAGAATGTGATTATCTGCTTCCTATATCCTCTCCAGCTGAGCATTGTCTCTTGGCTACAGGACCCCCTTGGAAAACTCCAATAGGGCAAAAGGAAAGGAGCTGGTGGAAGAAATGGGCAGACACTGCAGAGGAAATTTATTCAGGGTGTGGCCAGAATGGAAAAAGATAAAAAGTTTAAGATGACAGTAACAACTGGGGAAGAAAAAACAGGCTAGAAAATAATATTCTGGAGGCAGATTTGTTTCCACATTACGTTCAACATCCTTATGCTATAATAGTATTTCCTATCTCTAGAGAAGTCATTTCTATGACTTTTATAATAAATAATAATGCAAAAATATTTAAACTACATTCTTCCCTGCTAACCCCTCAAGCCAAGCAGAGGTCCACAAACTGGGGTAGTCTCCAGCATCAAGAAGAACTAACTACATTCTTTTTTTGTTTATTTATTTTACTTTAAGTTCTGGGACACATGTGCAGAATGTGCAGGTTTGTTACATAGGTATACATGTGCCATGGTGGTTTGCTGCACCTATCAACCCATCATCTAGGTTTTAAGTGCCGCATGCATTAGGTATTTGTCCTAATGCTCTCCTTTCCCTTGTCCCCCATCCTCTGACAGGCCCCGGTGTGTGATGTTCCTCTCCCTGTGTCCATGTGTTCTCATTAAAGAAGAACTAACTACATTCTTATGATTAGCTAGTCAAGTTCAGATTTGGCCAGCATGATGACACCCAGAGGTTGGCCTGTTCTATTTCTGAGGACCCAGGCTAAATCAAGCCCTCCCGTCTTTCCCATGACTTATGCAAGAACACATTTAAACAAAGGAAAAAGAAAGAAAAAAAATTTGTACTTAAAGAAAAGAGGTCAGGCATGGTAGTTCACGCCTGTAATCCCAGCACTTTGGGAGGCTGAGGCAGGTGGATCATGAGGTCAGGAGTTCAAGACCAGTTTGGCCAAGATGGTGAAACCCCATCTCTACTAAAAATACAAAAATTAGCCAGGCATGGTGGTGGGTGCCTGTAATCCCAGCTGCTTGGGAGGCTGAGGCAGGGAATTGCTTGAACCCAGGAGACAGAGGTTGCAGCAAGCCGAGATCACACCACTGCATTCTAGCCTAGGCAACAGAGTGAGACTCGGCCTCAAAAAAGAAAATAAAAGACAAGAAAAGAAAAGAGGAAAGAACCCATTAGAATCAATATTGTGAAAATGATTATACTGCCAAAAGCAATCTACAAATTCAATGCAATTCCCATCAAAATACCACCATCATTCTTCACAGAACTAGAAAAAACAATTCTAAAATTCATATGGAACCAAAAAAGAGCTCACTTAACCAAAGCAAGACTAAGCAAAAAGAACAAATCTGTAGGCATCACATTACCTGACTTTAAACTATACTATAAGGCCATAGTCATCAAAACAGCATGATATGCCATAAAAATAGGCACGTAGACCAATGAAGCAGAATAAAGAACCCAGAAATAAAGCCAAATACTTGAACCCAGCTGATCTTTGACAAAGCAAACAAAAACATAAAGTGGGGAAAGGATACCCTATTCAACAAATAGGTTGGATACTCTATCCAACCAATAGCAGCCCATCCCGTCTCAATCCCGCTCCCCTGGAGTCAATCAGAGCACCCAGCTGTTGCTCGTTCCTCCTAGCCATAAAAACCCCACGCCCCAAAAAAGTCAAGTGCGACTTCCCTGGCCCCTTCCCCCAGGACCATGGAACCTTGCCCGGGAGTTAAATAAATTGGCATTTAATTTTCTAAAAAAAAAAAAAAAAAAAAAAAAAAAAAAAAGGTGCTGGGATAAATGGCAAGCCATGTGTGGAAAACTGAAACTGGATCCTCATCTCTTAACTTATACAAATCAACTCAAGATGGATCAAGGACTTAAAATAAGACCTGAAACCATAAAAACTCTAGAAGATAACATTGGAAAACTCTTCTAGACATTGGCTTAGGCAAAGACTTCATGACCAAGAACCCAAAAGCAAATTCAACAAAAACAAAGATAAATAGATACAACTTAATTAAACTAAAAAGCTTCTGCACAGCAAAAGAAACAATCACTAAACAGACAACCCAGATTGGGAGAAAACCTTTGCAATCTAAACATCCAACAAAGGACTAACATCTAGAATCTACAAGGAACTCAAACCAGCAAGAAAAGAAAATCCCAGGCCGGGCACAGTGGCTCAAACCTGTAATCCCAGCACTTTGGGAGGCCTAGGCGGGTGGATCACGAGGTCAGGAGATCGAGACCATCCCGGTCAACATGGTGAAACCCCGTCTCTACTAAAAATACAAAACATTAGCTGGGCATGGTGGCGTGTGCCTGTAATCCCAGCTACTCAGGAGGCTGAGGCAGGAGAATTGCCTGAACCCGGGAGGCGGAGGTTGCGGTGAGCCGAGATTGCGCCATTGCACTCCAGCCTGGGTAACAAAAGCAGAAACTCCATCTCAAAAAAAAAAAGAAAAAAAGAAAATCCCATCAAAAAGTGGGCTAAGGACATGAATAGACAATTCTCAAAAGAAGTTATAGAAATGGCCAACAAGCATATGAAAAAATGCTCATCATCACTAACGATCAGGGAAATGCAAATCAAAACCACAGTGTGATACCACATTGCTCCTACAACAATAATCATAATCAAAAAATCAAAAAATATTAGATGTTGACGTGGATGTGATGAAAAGGGAACACTTTTACACTGCTGGTGGGAATGTAAAATAATACAACCACTATGGAAAACAGTGTGGAGATTCCTTAAAGAACTAAAAGTAGATCTACCATTTGATCCAGCAATCCCGCTACCGGGTATCTACCCACAGGAAAAGAAGTCATTATACAAAAAAGACACTTGCACATGCATGTTTATAGCAACACAATTCGCAATTGTGACAGTATGGAACCAGCTCAAATGTCCATCGCAACAAGCGGATAAAGAAATTGTGACGTATGTGTGTGTGTGTGTGTCTGTATGTGCGTATATATATATATATGATGGAATACTATTACTCAGCCATAAAAAGGAACAAATTAATGCCATCCACAGCAACCTGGATGGAATTAGAGACCATTATTCTAAATGAAGTAACCCAGGAACGGAAAACCAGACAGTGTATGTTCTCACTCACAAGTGGGAGCTAAACAATGAGGGCACAAAGGCATAAGAATGATACAATGGACTTTAGGGACTCAAGGGAAAAAGGGTGTGGGGGGGTGAGGGATAAAAGGCTACACACTGGATATAGTGTACGCTATGCTGCTTGGGTGACGGGTGCACCAAAATCTCAGAAATCACCACTAAAGAACTTACTCATGGAACCAAATACCACCTGTTCCTCAAAAACCTCTTGAAATAAAAATAAATAAATGAATAATAAAGAAAAGAACCCAGTACTCAAGGAGTTCTGACCTTCATGAGAGCTGAGGTGATTTACAATGCCCCTGTTTGCATATTTTCTAATCAGTTAAATTAAATTGATCAAGCACGACTCACCCCACAAATTTACTATTGTCAGTGTATTTGTGATTTATAAAAAGAAAAGTCTGGGCACTTTAGATAGCTAAATAATAGGGCCAATCAGAGAGATCTATCACAGGAAAAGTCAAAGGGAAAGGCTATTTTCCTTGGATACTTATTGTTAGCTATATTTATTTAAATAATTTGTTTTGTTTATTCTTTTATTGCCCACCTCTTCCATTCAAATGTAAATTCCATAAAGATGGGAACTGTATCTGTGTTTTTCACCACTGAATTCCCACCCCTAGCACATAGTACAAATACAGTAAGTAGTTAATGAAGGAGGACATGAAATTTTTAGACATACACAATCAAAAAAAAAATAAAAGTGTAGTATGGTTCTTCATTCGTATGTTTCTTTATTCACATCTTTCTTTATAATGCTGAGCAATTTTTTTTAGTTTTCTTTACATAGATCCCACAGTATATTTCTCATTAAAATTATTTCTGGGTATTTTATGAGAATGTAATCTCCCTCTCTCTCTTTCTCTCATTCTATTTTAAAGTTTATCAATGCTGGCATATGGAAGATATTTTGATTTGAATATAACCTGTTTGCAACCAACACATTCAACTCTGATTAAATGCAATAGTTGGGGCCAGGTGCAGTGGCTTACACCTGTCATCCCAGAAATTTGAGAGGCAGAGAAGGAAGGATCACTTGATCCCAGGAGGCTGCAGTCAGCTATGATCATGCCACTGCATTCCAGCCTGGGCAACAGAGTAAGATTCTATTTCTTTAAAAAAAAATCCCATAGTTGGAGTTTCATTTTGCTTGATTTTTTTAGTAGGCTAGATATAAAATCATATCATCTGCGAATAATGAAATTTTGGCTGCTTCTTTCCAAAGCTCTCAATCTTATTTCTGTTTTGTCTTTAATTGTACTGTCTAGCTGCAAACTGGAAAAGACATCAGATGATAACAGTGGGTGTTTCATAATTCACTCACAATTCCAAGAAAAAGGCCTATGGTGTTTCTCATTCTGATTTTCACAACCAGAGCCCAGGAAGCTCTCATCTGCTCATTTCCTTTCACTTTATTCTTATTGTAGACCACTTAAAATAATCCTAATGTAATGACGTAAATTTTAACAACACCAGGATGGTTAGCTCTCAAAGAAGTTTCCTTTCCGTCCCTAAACCACAAGGCAAGAGCATTCCTTTGCCTCTATTAAAGGCACACACACACAGCCAATGCTACCTGTCCAAGCCCTGCCTTCTTCTGATTTGTGGGCTCTGGGGGGCATGAAGCAATGCTGATGTCTCAAGGGCCCTGGCACATCCGCAGTGCTCTGGCTAGGACAGTGCTGGCAGCTCTGAGAACATCAAAAGCACCCCTGGCATAAACATGCACATTCCCATGGCAGTGCTGGCAATCCTGGCAGTGCTACACAAATAAACAGATAGCAACTGTGGGCTTGTCCTAATCAGCATAAGAAATGAACAGGATGTTGAAATGAAATAAAAATAATTACTTGCCCCTGAGACTAAATCTGGTGAATTCTGGCTCTTTCACTTGGTCCACCCACCCGTTAGAGGAAATTACTTTCTCTGTTCCAGCTGTTTGATTCAAAGCAGGCTGAGACTGCCTTTCTACAGTCTCCGACCTTCTCCACCTGCTACGCATCCCTCCTTCTTTTTTTTTTTTTTTTTTTTTTTTTTGGAGATAGAGTCTTGCTCTGTCACCCAGGCTGGAGTGCAGTGGCACAATCTTGGCTCACTGCAACCTTCGCCTCCTGGGTTCAAGCAATTCTTCTGCCTCAGCCTTCCAAGTAGCTGGGGATACAAGCACGTGCCATGACACCCAGCTAATTTTTTTTTTTTTTTGTATTTTTAGTAGAGACACAGTTTCACCATGTTGGCCAGGCTGGTCTCCATCTCTTGACCTTGTGCCTCCCAAAGTGCTGGGATTACAGATGTGAGCCATCATGCCCAGTCCCTCCTTTACAGAACCAAGCTCTTCCACTATCTGCCTGCAGGTTATGAAAACCATGATCACAAACCCGGGACCACTTGCCAGGCACAATGGTACCAAGTGTGTGAACCTGATGCACCACCTGGGCAGAGGCTCTCCCTAGACAGCCACGTCCTCCCCAGCCCACTGTTCAAGCTTTGGAGATGTCAGAGCTGCCTGGAGGAAGATTGGTATCGAAAGAAATAAAAATATTGGACCCCAAAATAGACTTCTTTGGCATACTTTGAGATGGCTGTTCAGAGGAGCTGCAAACATGAGCAGCCCTGCAAAGCTGTCTTTTGGGAGGCAGATTTGCATCTGCACAGTATCCACATTGATGCAGCCAGGCTTTCTTTGTCCAGATCTAGGAGAGATGAACTGAGAGTCTGATACCTCTAAAGGTCTGAAAGAACGTTCCCTTCTCTCCACTCTGAGGGCTGCTGCCTGTGAGGTCTCACCTGTGTAACATAATCACCTTCCGTAGCCAGGCCTTCTCTTCTCCTCCCATAACCTGTTTTGCCACGATACAAGCCCCTATTCTTTCAATACCCTCAAGAGGCTATATAAGCTTCTAAACCCCATTAGGGGTTTGGGGTAATCACTCTGTGGTTCTCCCCCCATGTGCATATTAATAAATTTGTATGTCATTTCTCTCATCTACCTCCTTCTGTGAGTTGATTTTTCAGGGAAACTTCAGAGGCTAAGGGGGAAGTTTTCCTTCGGCCTCTACAGTGCCATCTTCACTGTCCTGGGGATCCGAGACAACTCTCATGGTTTTCCTTGGGTTTTCCCAGCTACAGGGATAAGAGAGCCATTAGGAACAGGAGACCTGGGAGCAGATGACAATAGCAGTGATTCTCTCCTGTCAGCCAGCCTCTGGCACTGGCCCTACAGCCACCACCAATCCCAACCCACCAATCTCAACCCATGTTGGAATAGCTCAGAGCCTTCCCTCCCGCTTCTTAGCCCCCTCCATGACTGGATGGCAGGAGCATGCATTAGAGGGGAGGGACAAGAGTCTGCACATGTGTCCATATTGGTACTCAACGTTTCAGGGCAAAACAGAGGCTACCTTTGCTTCCACCAGCTTCCCTCCCTGCTCTTCTAACCCCTCAATGCAAGCCTGGGCCAAGCTATACTCCAGTACCAACCCTCTTCTCAACCGTCCTAATGCTTGTCCTCAAATCTGTTTCATTCCCTGGTTAACTTCATTCTGGCCCCAGCCCTGCCTGAACAGTGCCTGCCCCAATGCCCAGCTCAGCAATGTATGCCCTGGCTTTATGCTAATAATTACTAATTGTAGCTAATACCTATAAATGTACTTATTCACTTATTTATTTAATCTTGACAGCAATCCTCTGAGGTAGATACTATTACTATTCCCATTTTACAGGTGAGAAAACTGAGACTCCAGGAGATTAAGTGACTTCTCCAAAGTCACATAGCTTATAAACAACAGAACAGATTTAAGCCCAGGGTCTGCACTCCTAACCTCTGCCCTGTACCAACACTAAAAGATTTAGTCCCTGCCCTCAAGTCAGTGTCAACTGAACCCTCAAACCCTGCAGCTCTGATGGCAGCCTGAGCTTCTTAATCACCCAACTGAGCCCCACCACTCTGCCACCCAAAAGTCAGAAAGCAGAGTCTGGCCACCTTGCCCCACCAGGGCTGGTCCAACATACTCTTTCCCCTCTGCCAACGACAGAACCTGAGGCAACGAGAGGTCAGCACCAAGCAGGCTGAGGTGGTTAGCACATGGTGGCCCTAGGGAGCCCAGACAGAAAGCATCCCAGCCATGGATAAAAATGAGCTCCAGACACCCAGGCCTGGGCCATGGCACTCCAGGGCCACCTTCCAGGGCTGCGGAGGAGCCCCCCCATCAAAAGCATTTCCATGTCTGGAAACACCTGTGAAATCCAAGGCGTGGGCAGTAGAAGAGGGCAGTTGTGAGCAGCGCAGAAGGCCTGGGGGTGAGACTCCATGAGATCAAGGCCCAGCAGAGGCTTTCCCGCCCCCTGCAGGAAGCAGTACTAAACCATGCACTCCCGTTCTGGCGGAACTCCTGACATTGACTTCTCTGAGCTGTGTGCCAGCTCAGTTTTCTGGGCCAAATTATTTCTTCCACTATATGTGGCTTTCCCAGGAAACAGGCCTAATTTTATTTGAAATGGACTCAGTGTCCCTCAAGTCTATGCTGTCTCCCTCTCGTCCTCCACCCCCATGCTTACAGCTCCCTCTTGAAGCATTTCTGAAGGCATTCTTCAGTATAAATTATTATCAATAATCAAATGTACAATTTGTTAAGAACTTATAGGAACCAAGCTAACTCATTTAGTTCTTACATTCATAAATTCATTTCGTTCTTTGAGGTAGGTAGTGTACCTCCTTTATGGATGAGCAAGTGAAATCCATTGCCTTGGGGCAAGCGATTGGCATAAATATTTTCAGAGGATCAGCATAAAACAATCGTTAACCACTTTTATTGAGATGAAGATAGCTCTGCTTTTGAAAAGGCTGGGTAGGCAAAACAAAACTTACCCTCTGGCTTCTCCAGCCTTTGAGCACCAATTCAAGATCACTAAGTTTAGAAATTCAGCTCAGCCTGGCTATGGGGTCCATTCTTTTCGCACCTAGGTCCATTACACTTCAGAGTTCCTTTGTTCCTAGTCAGTCCACCAGATGTAAATTGAGCTTTGTGGGAAAGAGGCACAGAGCCAATACTGAGGAACTCTCAGTGTGACTCAAAGGAGAATTCCCACCAAATAACTCAGAAGAGAGAATTTTATAATTTTAAAGTTATGGGGTTGGTGGGGGATGGGAGTCAGGAGGGTAGGGGAAGTAAGGCTACCTAATTATTTAAATCCCAAAGAGAAGCAAAGCTTGCTTTAAAAATTAAATTTAAAAAAAAAAAGCCAAGAGGCCACCAGAATCATTCATGTCTATTTGATTATCTCATTAAGACAATGCTTTCCAACCAGTCAGTGGAGAAGCAGGGAGAAGAAAAACAGCAAGAACAAACATGAAATATGCTCTAGAGAAATGAATTCTAACCTGGGATCATGGAATCTTCAGTGGGTTTCAGGGGGTCCACGTGTGTCTTGGAAACATTCTAATTTTATGTGCATGTGCATTTTTCTAGAAAGACTCTTCCATAGCTATCGTCAAAAGGCCCACCACCTGAGAAAAGAAAAGAAAACCAACATTAAAACTACTGACTTATAGTAGAAATAAATGTCTCCTAAATCCAACAGGATTTTCTTAAACCCAGCTGCTCCTCCTTCCTGAAAATACTGACCTGTCCCCCACTGGCTCGTGGAGGAGCTGAGGGTTGGCAGGTCACCTGAAGTTCCTATCTTACCTGTGTCTGCCTGGTGATGCTGGACCTCTCTGAAGGTATAAAGGCCAAGTGGGATCCTGCAGCACCTTAAATAAGCCAAACAGAATATTCAAAAGAGCTGAAGGAATAGCACATGAAATTTTAGCATTTGATCCCCAAGGGAACCCAGATGAAGTAGCCTGAGAAATTGCTCAGGGAAGGCTGGAATCACTCAGGGAAGCAGATGGAGTTTCTGAAGTTTAGGGAGGAAGAGAGCATATTATGTGGACTGGGCTTGCAGGTGTAACCAGCACAGATCAGAGGCGAAACTGATTAAAGCTACAGAGATGCTGGAAAGGAACAGATGGACTGATCCAAAGCCAGGGAGGAAATGAAAGGCAAGATGAAGCCCTATCATCGAGCAGCACTGATAGACGAGGTTTGGACGATTGTATAGAAGATGCCAGAGGGTTGGGCAGATGCCATTGGAGAAAAAGACCACATGACTAGACTCTTAAAGAGAAGACTGAGAAGTGGGGTTTACGTGAATAGAAAATAGAAGAAAGATGTGATTACTGAGAAGAGAAATTGGCCAGCACATGGAGTGCAGGTATTAATACTGAAGGCACATAGTAGATAAATGAACCAGTCAGCAAAGGGCATAGAAGACCAGATGCAGGTATAGGGAAATGAAGTGACCTGGATCAAAGGAAGCAGAGATATGTTCCCCACCTCATGCCCACATGCTGCCTGAGCAGAGGTCTGCTCTCAACTCTAGTAATTATTCATGTAGAATTATTATAAGCACATGTGATGGTACCAACGTCCATCTCTGCCCACACCTCATCTGAGCAGCCCCTTTTCAACTAAGTAGCCAAGAATTGAAAAAATGTATAAATTACAGCACCGGGAAGTCAGAAAATGATCAATAGTCTCCAGTCAGTTCTGGAACAAGTTTTGTATCTTGAATTGGGACTGCATTATTTTTCTGGATTTGTTGTAGGAAATTGTAAAATTTTCAACATCTTAATGACCATCAGTAAATTACTGATTTAAAAGAGTTTGGTTTAGCTGGAATATTGTGCAACTACTTAATAGAATGAATGGCATTCATATGTGCTCACATGGGAAAAGTCCAGGATTCCTTGCTAAGTGAAAGAAAGCAAGTTGGAGATCCTATTTATAATAAAATCCCACTTGTTTTTTTTAAAAAAAAAAAAAAAAAAAAAAAAAAAAGGTTACCAACATGGGCAACATGGCAAAACCCTGTCTCCATCAAAAATACAAAAAATTAGCTGGGCGTGATGTCAGGTATTAATATTGAAGGCAGCATGGTAGATAAATTGTAGTAGTGCCCGTAGTCCTAACTACTAGGGAGGCTAAGGTGGGAGGATCACTGGAGCCCAGCAGACAGAGACTGGAATGAGCCAAGATCACACTACTGCACTCCAGACTGGGTGATAGTGGGACCCTGTCTCAACTTAAAAAAAAAAAAGATTGGACCAGGTGCAGTGGCTCAAGCAGGAGAATCGCTTGAACCAGGGAGGTGGATGTTGCAGTGAGCCAAGATCACGCCACTGCACTCCAGCCTGGGTGACAGAATAACACTCCATCTCAAAAAAATAAAAATTAAAAAAAAATAATAAAGGAAGCAACTCCTCGTCCAACCGAGTTTGATCATGAAATTGCAGGAATTCAGTCACATCTACAGGCTCCACCTCTAATTCTAGTATCTTGCTATTTCTACCACAGCTGCAGTGAAGACTTCAACCTCTCAAAAGTCAAGCATGGGCATTGGAATTAACTTTTCCCAAACCCCTGTTAATGCTGATGTTTTGACCTCCTCCTAAAAATCACAAATGTTCTTAACAGCATCTAGAATTGTAAATCCTTTCCAAAAAGCTTTCAATTTACTTTGCCCAGACACATAAAAGGAATCACTATCTATGGCAGCTATAGTCTAATGACATGTATTTCCTTTGTTGTTGATTTTTGTTTTTAGGTACTGGGTCTTGCTGTTACCCAGGCTGGTCTTAAGCTCTTGGCCTCAAGCAATCCTCCCACCTCAGCCTCCTGAGTCTCTGGGATTATAGGCACAAGCTGTCAGCCTGACTCCAAATATATTTCTTAAATAATAAGAGTTTCCAAGGGTGGTGCCTCATACCTGTAATCCTAGCACTTTGGGAGGCTAAGGTAGAGAGATTGTTTAAGGCCAGGAATTCTAGATCAGCCCAGCCAACACAGTAAGATTTGTCTCTACAAAAAATAGAAAAATTTAGCCAGAAGTGGTGGCACATGCCTGTAGTCCCAGCTACTCAGGAGGCTGAGGCAGGGGGATCACTTGAGCTTAGAGTCTGAAGCCATAGTGAGCCATAATTGTACCACTGCACTCCAGCACGAGTAGCAGAGAGAGACCTCAACTCAAAAAAAAAAAAAAAATTAGCTAGACATGGAGCACATGCCTTCAGTCTCAGCTACTTGGGAGGCTGGGGCAGGAAGATCACTGGATACCAAAGTTCAAGGCTGCATTAAGCTATGATTGTGCCAGTGCACATCAGCCTGGGTGACAGAATGAGACTCCCTCTCTAAATAAATGAATAAATAGATAAGAGTTGAAAATCAAAATTACTCCTTGATCCATGGGCTGCAGAATGTATATTGTGTTAGCAGGCAAGAAAACATTAATTTCCTTGTACCTCTCTGTCAGAGAGCGCTTTGGTGACGAGGTGCATTATCAGTAAGCAATAGTATTTTGAAAGAAATCTTTTTTTCTGAGCAGTAGGTCTCAACTGTGAGCTTAAAATATCCAGTAAACCATACTGTAGGCAGATGTGCTGTCATTCAGGCTTTGTTGTTCCATTTACGGAGCATGGATAGAGCAGATTTAGCATAATTCTTAAGGACCCTAGAACTTTCAGATGGTCAATAAACATTAGCTTCCACTTAGAGTCATCAGCTGCATTAGCCCCTAACAAGAGAGTCAGCCTGTCCTTTGAAGCTTTGGAGCCAATTATTCTCTTCTCCTCTTTAGCTATGAAAAGTACTAGACATCTTCTTCCAAGGCTGTTCCATCTACATGGAAAATCTTTTGTTTCATGCAGTTGCCTTCATCAACGGTCTTAGCTAGATCTTCTGAATAACTTGCTGTACTTTCTGCATCAGCACTTGCAGCTTCATCTTGTACTTTTATGTTATGGAGACAGCTTCTTTCCTTAAAACTCACGAACCAACCTCTTCTAGCCTCCAACGTTTCTTCTGCAGCTTCCTTACCTCTATCAGCCTTCATAGAATTGAAGAGAGCTCAGAGTGTGAACTCTCTGGATTAGGCTTTGGCTTAAGGGAAGGTTGTGGTTGGTTTGAGCTTCTGTCCAGACCACTCAAACTTTCTCCACGTCAACAAAAAGTGAAGTGTGTTCACTAGAGTAGCACTTTTAATTTCCTTCAAGAACTTTGCATTCGCAACTTGGCAAAGAGTTTGGTGCAAGGGGCCTAGCTTTTGGCCTGTCTCGACTTTCAACATGCCTTCCTCACTAAGCTTAATCATTTCTAGCTTTTGATTTAAGGTGAGAGATATGGCCAGGCATGGTGGCTCATACCAGTAATCCCTTTGGGATGCTGAGGTTGGAGGATCACTTGAGCCCAGGAGTTCCAGAACAGCCTGGTGTTAGAAGTAAATTTTTGGTGCCACGAAAGAAATAGCACTCAAATATAAATTTTCTCAGCAAGGCAATTTACTTCTATAGAAGGATGCATCTCACGAATAGAGCAACGGCAAGAGCACACCTGAACAGGGAAGGGGAAGGAGTTCTTATCCCTGATGCAAGTACCCCTAACTGCTGTGTCATTCCGCTATTGGCTAGGGTTGGACTGCACAGTCTAAGCTAATTCCAATTAGCTATTTTAAAGAGAGCAGAGTATGAGCCAAAGAGGCAGGGTGAGTAGTTTGGGTGGGAAAGATGGTTATGAAACAGGTAACTAAAGGTGACTGAGGTCAGAGCAGGTGACCAGGATGAGTTAGGACTCTAAACACAGGATGAGTTAGGATTAGGAGGGGGATGTGGGAAGGGACATGCGGTTTCGAAAAGAGGAATAGGTGCAGGTAAACAGGGAAACAGACATGAACTACTGATTAGAGCTGGTGGGGAGGTTGTTTACTGAAACTAGAGGCCAGAAGATGAAGAGAACAAGGAAGTTACACTTTAAAATGGAGAACAAAGAACACGGAAAATGAACATACTGATTCTTTGAAGAGAAACTTGGAACTCACTGTATTCAAAACTGGGAAATGTGGCCAAACCCCATCTCTACAAAAAAAATTTTTTTTAATTACCCAGGTACGGTGGTGGATGCCTGTAGTTCCAGCTACTTGGAAGGCTGAGGTAGGAGGATTGCTTGAGCCAGGGAGATCGAGGCTACAGTGAGGTATGATCATGCCACTGCACTCCAGCCTGGGCAACAGAGCAAGACCCTGTCTCAAGAAAATAAAGTGAGAGATGTGACTCCTTTTTCACTGGAACACTTACAGGCCGTTGTAGGGGTACTAACTGGCCTAATTTTTTTTTAACTTCCATTTTAGATTTGGGGATACATGTGAAGGTTTGTTACCCAGGTAAACGTGTCATGGAGGTTTGTTTTACATATTATTGCATCATCCAGGTATTAAGCCCAGTACCAGAGAGTTATCTTTTCTTCTCTTCTCCTTCCTCCCACTCTCCCCCATCATGTAGATCCCAGTGTCTATGGGTTCTTTCTTTGTGTTCATAAATTCTTATCATTCAGCTCTTACTTATACGTGAGACTATGTAGCATTTGGTTTTCTGTCCTGAGCTGATTTGCTAAGGATAATAGTCTCCAGCTCCGTTCATGTTCCTGCAAAAGATATAATCTCATTCTTTTTTATGGCTGCATAGTATTTCATGGTGTATATGTACCGCATTTTCTTTATCCAGTCTGTCCTTGGTAGGCATTTAGGTTGATTTCATGTCTTTGCTAGTTTGAATAGTGCTACAATGAACATTCATGCGCATGTGTCTTTATGATAGAATGATTTCTATTTCTGTAGGTATACACCTAGTAATGACATTGCTAGGTCAAATAGTAGTTTTGCTTTTAGATCTCTGAGGAATCACCATACTGCTTTACACAATGGTTGAATCAATTTACACTCCCACCAACAGTATATAAGTGTTCCCTTTCCTCCACCACCTTGTCAGCATCTGTTATTTTTTGAATTTTTAATCATAGAATTGGACTAATTTTAATATTCTTATGTCTCAGGGAATAGAGGCCTCAGGAGAGGAATAGAGATGGGGAAAGGACAGTCAATGGAGCAGTCCGAACACACACATTTACCAATTAAGTTCAGTGTTTATATGGGCATGGTTCTTGGTGCCCAACCCAATTACAATAGTCACATCAAAGATCACTGATAATAGATCATCATAATGGATACAATAATAATGAAAAAGTTTGGAATGTTATAAGAATTATCAAAATGTGACATGAAGATATGAAGCGAGCACGTGCTGTTGGAGAAATAGTACTAATAGACTTGGTTGATGCCAGGTTGCCACAAATCTTCAATTTCTAAAAACCACAATATTTGCAAAGCACAATAAAGTGAAGCACAATAAAACAAGGTGTGCCTGTATATGTTGGCTGTAGATAGCCTTAAAAGAGCAGCCATAAAATGTAAATTACAGGTTTGCATTAGGGCAGGAGTTTGCAAACTTGTTCTGTAAAGGGCCAGATGATATATATATTAGCAAGCCATATCATTCAACTCTGCCATGGCAGCCCAAAAGCAGATGCTACATAAATGAATGAATGTGTCTGTGCTCCAATAAAACTTTACTAATGGACACTCCAGTTTGATTTTTATATAATTTTTATATGTCACAAAATATTATTATTCTTTTGTTTTTTTTTTTTCAACCATTTGAAAATGTGAAAATTAGTCTTAGTTCCCAGGCCATAGTTTGCTGACCACAGCCTTAGGGAATGGAGTTTAGAAGGTTATAAAGATCTTAGGAGAAGCCAGGGGCTCTGGCTCATGCCTATAATCCCATTGCTTAAGGCAGGTGGATCACTTGAGGCCAGGAGTCCGAAACCAGCCGGGCCAACATGGTGAAACCCCTCTCTATAAATACAAAAATTAGCTGAGCATGGTGGCCCATGTCTGTAATCCTAAGATCCTTTCAGAGGCACCTGAGGTCAAAACTGTTCTCATAATACTACTATCACATCTGCTTTTTTCACTCCCAATCTCCCATAAACACAGAGCAGAGTTCTCCAGAGATGACAGGGTGTGCACTATAACACAGTGTATGCAGAAGTAGACCTTAAGAATCTAGCTATCTTCTATCCAGCAAAATACCAAAGAGATTTGCAAAGATGTAAAACAGTGTCATTCTTCTCACGAATTTTTTTTTTTTGGAAAATATTAGTTTTCTAACACAGGTTATTTATGTTAATATCTAATGGATTAATTGTTCTTATTTTTTAATGAATTAACAAATATTTTTCAGCTACTCAGGAGGCTGAGGAAGGAAAATCGCTTGAACTTGGGAGACAGAGGTTGCAGTGAGCTGAGATCATGCTACTGCACTCCAGCCTGGGGGACAGAGGGAGAGTCTGTATCAAACAAACAAAAAAAAAAAAAAAAAAAAAGGGAAATAAAACAAAAGAAAATAGTTATCATAAAAATCAGAATCAGGATAATAGTTATCTAGGATAAGGGGGAGGTTGAGAAGGAGGTGATCAGGATGGGACATATGGAAAGAGATTCTGGGAAAGAGGGCAATGTTCTGTTTCTTAACCTGTGCAGTGTTTTCATGGGTTTCTGTAACGATACTTCTTTCATAATTATTCATCATGTTTTATATTTGTGTTTTATGCACATTTCTCAGTGTGTTATCTTTGACAATTAATAAAGGTTTAAAATAAACAAATCAGCTTCAGTTTTATGTGACAGTAAAAGTCCTGAAATTGCTAGACGTATAAGTGTGTTAATACAGCTTGATTTTTGCATGAATGTATCAGTAGAAAGCCATCTATTCCTGGTTTGGCAATTCTCATATGTTATTTTAAGGTTCTCCTGCCAGTTGATTTAAATACAGATTAGCTGTTGAATAAATACATTAAACACTATTCCAAAATGGTGACTTTTGGGTTCCAACGTATCACAAGACCATTCTAAGAATGACTTAAAGAGCATTGTATTATAATGAATGTTTGATGTAGGTCATCACCATTTTGCTAAGCCTTATTATACCAAGTAAGCTCATTCCCAAGCCATAAAAAGCAATTCAAAAGAATTTCCACATCCTCGGGATACTAGACACCAGTACTCTGAAGATCATACTCTGAAAATTGGCTCAGGCAAATTTCAATATGCAAATTTATGCTTTAAAATTATGCTTCATTAAAATACACTTACCAGTTTAAGTGGAGGCTGATTTTGTAACTGCATTTGGAATTTAGATTCTTACTACTTTCAAACAAATGCTATGTAAACATGAAAATTAAGTAATCAAATGATTCTTTGCCCTCCTACAACACTTTTTACGTTTAAATACAAATCCTGAAAACAACCCACTAAGGAAATGAAGTCCCTTGGCTTTGGAAATATACTTTAACCAAGTGGAGCGCAGACTGCCCTGACCTCATGAAGATCACAGGCACAGGGAAACCTCACAAAGGCCCCAGGCAGCTCAGCCCAGAAACTCTGCCCAGGTCTAAATAAGCCCTTTGCCTTCTCCTACTTTCACCAGCCAACCCCAGAAGTTTGGCCTGTATTCTCAAGGTTGGCTTCTGCTCCTCCTAGCCCTTAAGGTCCTCCTCCTGTCTGGCTGCAATAGAGTTTATGGTGTCCCCAGTCACTGCTTTCATTACTGCTCTGGTTTGAGAAAAGGACAGAGTGTGATTAAAGCACAGAATGCATGGTATCTGGGCACGGTGGCTGATGCCTATAATCCCAGCACTTTGGGAGGCTGAGGCAGAGGGATCACAAGGTCAGGAGACTGAGATCATCCTGGCCAACATGGTGAAACCCCATCTCTACTAAAAATACAAAAATTAGCTGGGTGTGGGGGCGTGTGCCTGTAATTCTAGCTGCTCAGGAGGCTGAGGTAGGAGAATCTCTTGAACTGGGGAGTCAGAGGTTTCAGTGAGCCAAGATCACGCCACTGCACTCCAGCCTGGTGACAGAGTGAGACTCAGTCTCAAAAAAAAAAAAAAAAAAAAGCACAGAATGCAAGGGCCAATAGCACTCACCCACCAGGCACAGCAGCCCAAACTCCTCACAAGCCCGAGACGGTAGAGTCAGTAGACCCTCATTTTACATAGAAGAAACTCCATCTAAAAAATAAAAATAAAAATCAATAAAAATAAAATAAATTATATATATATATATATCATGTATAAAATAAACACCCTACTGAATGGGCAGACTGAGATGGCAGAAGAGTCAGTAAACTAGAAATTATCACATTTGAAAAACAGGGAGGAGGCCGGGCACGGTGGCTCAAGCCTGTAATCCCAGCACTTTGGGAGGCCGAGGCGGGTGGATCACGAGGTCAAGAGATCGAGACCATCCTGGTCAACATGGTGAAACCCCGTCTCTACTAAAAATACAAAAAATTAGCTGGGCATGGTGGCGCGTGCCTGTAATCCCAGCTACTCAGGAGGCTGAGGCAGGAGAATTGCCTGAACCCAGGAGGCGGAGGTTGCGGTGAGCCGAGATCGCGCCATTGCACTCCAACCTGGGTAAGGAGCGAAACTCCGTCTCAAAAAAAAAAAAAAAGAAAAGAAAAGAAAAACAGGGAGGAAAAAAAGATTGCAAAGTAGAGCCTCAGAGATCTATAGGACAATATCAAGCAATCTACCATACATATCACTGGAACCCCAAAATTAACAAAAAGAGAAAAGAGAGCTAAAAAAAAACTGTCCGAAAATAATGGCCAAAAAATTCCCTAATCTAGTGAACAACATAAATTTACAGTTTCAAGAAGCTCAGCAAATTCAAGGAGAAATAAAAACCACATCTAAATATGTTACTGCTGAAAACCAGAGAAAAAGAGAAGAATCTTTAAAGAAACCAAAGAAAAATGACTCTTTACTACAGGATAACAATAATAGTTTTAATAGACAACTTCTCATCTAAATCAATGGAAGCCAGAGACAGTGGTGTAATATTTAAATCTTAAAAAAAAAAAAAAAAAAAAAAACTGCCACCCAAACTTCTATATTGAGTAAAAATACATTTTAAGAATGAAAACAAAATAAAGACATTTTCAAATAAATGACAACTAAAAGAATGGATCACAGCAGACCTGCACTACAAGAAATGCTAAAGGAAAAAGTTCAGGCTGGAAGAAAATGAAACCAGATGGAAACTCAGTTCTTCAGAGAGAAATAAAGACTACCAGATGGTCAGGTATGGTTGTTAACACCTGTCATCTCAGAGTTTTGGGAAGCCAGGGCAGGAAGATTCCTTGAGCCTAGGAGTTCAAGACCAGACTGGGCAACAAAGCAAGATCCTATCCTACAAAACAATTTTTTAATAGCTGGTTATGGTGGTGCATGCCTGTGGTCAACATCCCCTCCGTGGGAGGCTGAGTTTGGAGGATCACTTGAGCCTAGGAGCTCGGGCTGCAGTGAGCTATGATCATACCACTACACTTCAGCCTGGGTGACAAAGTGAGATCCCATCTCTTTAAAAAGAAAAAACAACAAAACCCCACTAGAAATAATAAGTATGTAGGCAAATATAAAAGATTATCTTTCTCTCTCTTAATTTATTTAAATACATATGACTATTTAAGGTAAAATTGTAACAAAGTATCGTGGTAGTTACAGCATTCTCATACATGATACATGTGACAACTACAGCATAAAGCAGGAGTCAACAAGCCTTTTCTATAATGAAGACAGGAACTGTTTTAGACTCTATAAACAATATGGTCTCTGTCACAACTACTCAGCTATGCCATCACAGCATGAAAGCAGCCATAGATAATAATAAGTGAATGTGTGTAGTATATTGCAATAAAAGAAAAAGCAGGCACAGGCAAAATTTTACTCACAAGTAAGAGTTTGCCAAAGCCTGACATAAAGAATTGGGAGTACATAAAACTGTATGGTTGCAAAATTTTTATATTGAATATGAAGTGGTACCATAATTCCAGGTAGACCATAAAAAGTTAAGGATATATATTATAATCCCTAGAGCAACATTTAAAACAAAAATGCAAAGAATAACAGAAAAGCCAATACAGTACAGAAAAAATAAAATGGGGCCGGGCGCAGTGGCTCACGCCTGTAATCCCAGCACTTTGGGAGGCTGAGGCGGGTGGATCGTGAGGTCAAGAGATCGAGACCATCCTGGTCAACATGGTGAAACCCCGTCACTACTAAAAATACAAAAAATCAGCTGGGCATGGTGGCGCGTGCCTGTAATCCCAGCTACTCAGGAGGCTGAGGCAGGAGAACTGCCTGAACCCAGGAGGCGGAGGTTGCGTTGAACCGAGATCGTGCCATTGCACTGCAGCCTGGGTAACAAGAGCGAAACTCCGCCTCAAAAAAAAAAAAAAAAAAAGGAAAAAAGAAAAAAGAAAATAGGACCAGGCACAGTGGCTCACAAATGTAATTCTAACACATTGGAAGGCCAAGGTGAGAGGATTTCTTGAGTCCAGGAGTTCAAGACCAGCTTGGGCAACATAGCAAGACCTCCATCTCTACGAAATAAATAAAAATGCCAGGCATGGTAGCATGCACCTATAGTCCTAGCTACTCAGTAGACTAAGGCAAGGTGATCCCTTGAGCCCAAGAGTTTTAAGAGGCAGTGAGCTATCATCACACCAAGGCGCTCCAACCTGGGTGATAGAGTGAGACTGTGTATCTAAAAATAAATAAATAAATAAAATGTAATTTTAAGAAAATACCTAATTACTCTAGAGAAAAAAGCAAAGGAGGAACAGAGGAATAAAAACAAACCAGTGAAACAAACAGAAAACAAATAGACATAAATCCAAATCTATCAATTATTTATATTAAATCTAAATGGACCAAACTTCAATTAAAAGGCAGAGGTTATCAGACTAAATAAAAAAAATAAGACCTAACTATATGCTTTCTACAAGAGACATACTTGTGCCAATTACCAATTTATTGCCTCTCAGCCCCAAATTCACCTTTCATTGCAGGTTCTATAAAAACGGAGCTAGGTTCTTTAGATATTTTTCCTTTTGCCATCCAGCAAAATATCAAGTTTTGTCAGCAGAGGGCACTGAAGAAACACCACAGGAAGAAAGGATTTTCTCTCCTGGTTTTGTGGTGGTGCTCTCTTGGCAGGTAACTCGAAAGCGCTATCAGCTTCTCTAGTGCCCAGCTCCTGAAGTTCACAGTGGTCAGAAATAAACAGATGCCAGCAACTTCTCTCATATCCCCTAAGGCAGTTTCAGAGGAGAAAATCTCTCTAGCAAAACTTGCTCCACATTAATGACTTTCATGGGTACCCTAGAAAATAAGTGTCTGGCAAGTTTTGGAGGGTGGATTTCCAGCAAGTTCTGGGTTTTTTTAATTGTTTATTTATGTTTGTATGTGTGAACGTATTATTTCTTTATAAACAGAGTCTCACTCTGTCGCCCAGGATGGAATGCAGTGGCGTGATCTCAGCTCACTGCAAACTCTGCCTCCCAGGTTCAAATGATTCTGCTGCCTTAGCCTCCCAAGTAGCTGGGATTACAAGTGCCCACCACCACACCTGGCTAATTTTTCTATTTTTAGTAGAGATGGATTTTCATCATGTTGGTCAGGCTGGTCTCTCAAACTCCTGACCTCAGGTGTTCCATCCACTTTGGCTTCCCAAAGTGCTGGGATTACAGGCATGAGCCACTGCACCTGACCACAGCAAGTTCTGTTAATATGGCATCACATTGGGTTCTCTGCCATTCAATGAGCCACCCTCTTCAACAAGGTCTAGCTCTCAGCTTGGCAATAAGGGCATGAGAGGTAGTAGGGAGGAAGGGCATTCTTCTCTGGACAACCTATCTCAGCCTTAAGGATAGTGGATGCTCCTTGTATTTGCTAGTTCTATATTCTTTAGAGTTTTCTTTACTACCAGACAGTCCCTCATTATTCCAATCCCCTGTTTTATTTAATAATTCTTTATATTAAGCTTTTCCATTTCAAATTTCTGTATGATTTTTGTCTCTTGATTAGACTCTCACTGATTTGACCTTTGAGTATAAAGACAGACAGATCCAAAGAAAAAGATGTAAAAATATATGCCCTGCAAATAATAAGCACAAAAAAGCTGGACTGGCTATCTTATGTGATATAGTCTTCAAGACAGAGTATACCAGAGATACAGTGAGACATTATACAATGATTAAAGATTTAATTCACCAAGAAGATATGGATGTACTTAAAAACAGAACTCCAAGATACATAAAGAAAAACTGATAGAATTAAATGAAAAAACTAACAAATCTATAATCATTATTGAAGACTTTAATATCTTTTTCTCAGTAATTGATAGAACAGTCCAAAAAAATAGCAAAGAGAGAAATTTTCAACAACACCATCAACCACCTTGACTTAGTGGAAATTTTAAAGCATTATACCCAACAACTACAGAATATTCTTTTCGAGCCCATATATTATACTCACCAAAACAGTACATATATGGGCCATAAAGTAGGTCTAAATACATTTCAAAATATTAGTATCCTACAAAGTATGTTCTCTGACCACAATATAATTAAAATAGAAATTAGTAATAGCGAGACATCCAGTAAAACTTCATATTTGGAAAGTAAACAACATTCTTCTAAATAACAATAGATCAAAGAATAAATCACCAGATAAAATTCAAACATAATGAAAATACAACATGTCGAATATATGGAATACAGATAAGCAGTTATTAGACTAGAGCTTCACCAAATTTCTTGGTTCACAATGCCTTCCTTCATTGTCTCAGTAAGTTTTTTTGTTTTTGTTTTTGTGTTTTTGAGATGGAGTCTCACTCTGTCACCCAGGCTGGAGTGCAATGGCACAATCTCAGCTCACTGCAACCTCTGCCTCCCAGGTTCAAGCAATTCTCCTGCCTTAGCCTCTCCAGTAGTTAGGATTACAGGTGCACCCCACCCCCACGACGCCCAGCTAATTTTTGTATTTTTAGTAGAGACAGGATTTTGCCATGTTGGTCAGTCTGGTCTCGAACTCCTGACCTCAGGTTATCCACTTGCCTCGGCCTGCTAAAGTGCTGGGATTACAGGCATGAGCCACTGTGCCTGGCCTGGTAAGTTTTTAAAGTGCCTCTGGCCAAAAAAACACATAAGAGTTTCATTTATTAAGTACAGTCATATGTTGCTTAATGACGGGAATACATTCTGAGAAAGGCCTCGTTAGGCGATTTCATCATTGTGCAAACATCATGGATGCAAACATCTAGGTATGCTTACACAAACCTAGATGGTCTAGTCTACCACACACCTAGGCTATATAGAAGGGCCTATTGCTCCTAGGCTACAAACCTGTATAGCATGTTACTGTACTGAATACAAGAGGCAATGAGAACACAACAGTAAGTATCTGTGTATCTGAATACATCGAAACATAGAAATGGTATACTTGTATAGACCACTTGCCACGACTGAAGCTTGCAGGACTTGAAAGTTGCTCTCGGTGTCAGTGAATAAATGTGAAGCCCTAGGACATTACTGTACACTACGGTAGACTTTATAAACACTGTATACTTAGGCTACACTAAATATATTTAAAACTTTTTTCTTCAATAATAAATTAAACTTAGCCCTTAGCATCCTTTTACTTTTTTTTTTTTTTTTTTAGATAGTCTCACTCTGTCACCCAGGCTGGAGTGCAGAGACACAATCTCAGCTCAGTGCAACCTCCACCTCCCAGGTTCAAACAATTCTCATTCCTCAGCCCCCATATAGCTGGGATTACAGGTGCCTGCCACCATACCTGGCTAATTTTTATATTTTTAGTAGAGACAGCGTTTCACCATGTTGGCCAGGCTGGTGTTGAACTCCTGGATTCAAGTGATCCACCCACCTCAGCTTCCCAAAGTGTTGGGATCACAGGCATAAGCTACTGTGCCCGGCCTACTCTAACTTTTTTACTTTATAAACTTTTTAAATTTTCTTAAACTTTTTGACCCTTTTGTAATAACATTTTTCTTAAAACATACATTATATAGTCGTACAAAAATATTTTCTTTCTTTATATCCTTATTCTATAAATTTTTTCTTTCTTTCTTTTTTTAGATAAAATTTTGCAGGCCGGGCACAGTGGCTCACACCTGTAATCCCAGCACTTTGGGAGGCCGAGGCAGGTGAATCACGAGGTCAAGAGATCGAGACCATCCCGGTCAACATGGTGAAACCCCGTCTCTACTAAAAATACAAAAAATTAGCTGGGCATGGTGGCACGTGCCTGTAATCCCAGCTACTCAGGAGGCTGAGGCAGGAGAATTGCCTGAACCCAGGAGGCAGAGGTTGCGGTGAGCCAAGATTGCGCCATTGCACTCCAGCCTGAGTAACAAGAGCGAAACTCCGTCTCAAAAAAAAAAAAAAATTTTGCTCTTCCCAGGCTGGAGTGCAATGACACAATCTTGGCTCACTGTAGTGCTAATTTTTACATTTTTAGTAGAGACGGGATTTCCCCATGTCGGTCAGGCTGGTCTTGAACTCCTGACCTGAAGTGATCCACCCGCCTCGGCCTCCCAAATTGCTGGGATTACAGGCGTGAGCCATGGCGCTGAGCCTGTTTTTCTCTATTTTTTAAATGTTTTACTTTTTAAACTTTTGTTACAAACTAAGATACAAACACACATATCAGCCTACCCCTACGCTGGGTCAACATCATCAATGTCACTGTCTTCCACTCCTACATCTTGTCCCACTGGATCAATCATATGCACAGATCTGTCATTTCCTGTGATAACAATGCCTTCTTCTGAAATAATTCCTGAAGGACCTGTTGAGGCTCTTACTGAAATGATGTCACTCTTTTTAGAAATATGTTTTTGGGGTTTGCTTGGTTTCTTTCTTTCTTTCTTTCTTTTTTCTTTTTTTTTTTTTTTTTTTTTGGTAGATTTGCTTGTAAGCAGGCAATGCACCATGGACATTCCTCTCTCTTAATGGAAACCTTTCTGTGTTAGGGTTTATGTTTTCAAACTTTTTTTTTTCTTTTTTCTTTTCTTTTTTTTTTTTTTTTTTTTTTTTTGGAGATGGAGTTTCACTCTTGTCCTACAGGCTGGAGTGCAATGGCATGATCTGGGCTCACTGCAACCTCCACCTCCTGGGTTCCAGCAATTCTCCTGCCTCAGCCTCCCAAGTAGCTGAGATTACAGGCACCTGCCACCATACCCAACTAATTTTTGTATTTTTAGTAGAGATGGGGTTTCACCATATTGGCCAGGCTGGTCTTGAACTCCTGACCTCAAGTGATCCACCCGCCTCGGCCTCCCAAAGTGCTGGAATTACAGGTGTAAGCCACCACACCCGGCCTATTTTCAAACCTTTTAAGGAGCTTTTTGAGGTCTGCAAAACTTCTGCTAAACACTTCATTGTGAATTTCCTTGGTGGTACTTGTTTTACATCTCCTGCAGTTTCCTCTTCTCTCACCTCTTCTTCATCTACACTTTCTTGTTCCATTTCCAACAACTATTCATTAGTTAATTCCTCAGGAACCATCTCTGGCTGCTCCTCAATGTTGTCATCCTTGTTCATGCCCAGGTTAAAGTTGTTTGCCATCTCAGCCACAGCCTTGTTGATTTTTGCAGCCTCCTTATCCTTGGCAAATCCTTTAACGTCCTGGGCGAACCTCTTGAGTCTCTTCTTCCAGATGCCATCCATACAGTTTTCGGTGACATCACCCCAAGCCTAAGCAAGCTTCATCTTAATGCAGTCGTAGACGTTGTAATCCTTCCAGGGTTGCATCAGTGTTTTTTCTGGGTCTTCTTCAGTTGCAGCAATAGCCTGAAAGAAGGTCTTCCTCAGGTAGTGAGCTTTAAAAGCTGCTGTAACTCCTTGATCCACTGGATCAAAGAGGTGATGTTTGGAGGGAGAAACACCACTTTGATGTTGTGATGAAGAGTGCCAATAAAAGGAGGATGTGCTGGAGCATTATCAGCAATAAGCAATAAGCAGTGGCTCTTGCCTGTAACCCCAGAACTTTGGGAGGCTGGGGCAGGTGGATCACTTGAGCCCAGAAGTTCAAGACCAGCCTCACCAACATGGTGAGACTTTGTCTCTACAAAAACACACAAAAATTAGCTGGGTGAGGTGGCTTGCACCTAATAGTTCCAGCTACCCAGGAGGCTGGGGTGGGAAAATTACTTGAGCCCAAGAGGTAGAAGTTGCAGCGAGCCAAGGTTACACCACTGCACTCCAGCCTAGGTGACAGAATGAGACCTTGTCTCAAAAAAATAAAAATAAAAAACAATAAGCAGAATCTTGGAAAGTTTGTTATCCTCCAAACAATACTTCTCCATTCTGCTAGCATAGCAATTCAGGAGAGAATCCTGGAAGAGGATTCATGACTATTGAGAATGTAGTACACTGGCCTGTGTGAGCTTATTGATATGCTTGAAGGCACTGGGGCTCTCACTGTGCCAGGTCACAAAGGGTTTCAATTTGTAGCCTGCAATATTGTACCCATGCGAGACTGTTATCCTGTCCTCAAAAGCCTTGAAACCTGGCATTAACTTGACCTTCTTGTGGATGAAAGTCCTTTTCAGCATCCGTTTCCAGAATAGAGTTCTACCTGTATTGAAAGTTTGGGTCGTCAAAGCCTGAGTCCTGTCCTCTCGCTCTCCTCCCAGGGCAGCATGAGCTTCACCACTCGCTCCAGCTTCTCCACCAACTACTGGTCGGTGGGCTCCGCCTGGGTGCCCAGCTACGGCGCCCGGCTGGTCAGCAGCGCGGCCAGCGTCTATGCAGGTGCCGGGGGCTCTGGTTCCCGCATCTCCGTGACGCATAGCACCAGCTTCCGGAGCAACAGGGGGTTCGGGGGCCTGGCTGCGGGGATGGCCGGGGGTCTGGCAGGAATGGGAGACATCCAGAACGAGAAGGAGACCATGCAAATCCTGAACGACCGCCTGGCCTCCTACCTGGACAGAGTCAGGAGCCTGGAGACCGAGAACCGGAAGCTGGAGAGCAAAATTCGGGAGCACCTGGAGAAGAAGGGACCCCAGGTCAGAGACTGGGGCCATTACTTCAAGACCATCGAGGACCTGAGGGCTCAGATCTTCGCAAATACTGTGGACAATGCCCGCATGGTTCTGCAGATTGACAATGCCCGTCTTGCTGCTGATGAGTTTAGAGTCAAGTATGAGACAGAGCTGGCCATGCGCCAGTCTGTGGAGAGCGACATCCACGGTCTCTGCAAGGTCATCGATGACACCAAAGTCACTCGGCTGCAGCTGGAGACAGAGATCAAAGCTCTCAAGGAGGAGCTGCTCTTCATGAAGAAGAACCATGAAGAGGAAGTAAATGGCCTACAAGCCCAGATTGCCAGCTCTGGGTTGACCGTGGAGGTAGATGCCCCCAAACTCAGGACCTAGCCAAGATCATGGCAGAAATCCGGGCTCAATATGATGAGCTGGTTCGGAAGAACCGAGAGGAGCTGGACAAGTACTGGACTCAGCTGATTGAGGAGAGCACCCACAGTGGTCACCACACAGTCCACTGAGGTTGAAGCTGCTGAGATGACGCTCACAGAGCTGAGACGTACAGTCCAGTCCTTGGAGATCAACCTGGACTCCATGAGAAATACGAAGATCAGCTTAGAGAACAGCCTGAGGGAGGTGGAGGCCCGCTACACCCTGCAGATGGAGCAGCTCAATGGGATCCTTCTGCACCTGGAGAAAGAGCTGGCACAGACCCGGGCAGAGGGACAGCGCCAGGCCCAGGAGTACGAGGCTCTGCTGAACATCAAGGTCAAGCTGGAGGCTGAGATCGCCACCTATCGCCGCCTGCTGGAAGATAGCGAGAACTTCAGTATTAGTGATGCCCTGGACAGGAGCAATTCCAGGCAAACCATCCAAAAGACCACCACCCGCCAGATAGTGGATGGCAAAGTGGTGTCTGAGACCAACGACACCAAAGTTCTGAGACACTAGGCCAGCAGAAGCAGGAGGCCCTTTGGGGAGCAGGAGGCCAATAAAAAGTTCAGACGTCATTCAATGTTAAAAAAAAAAAAAAAAAAAGTTTGCCCTGGCAAGTATTTTCCTCCACAATCAGCTTATCTAAAGTCTCCAAAAATTCTTCAGCTGCCTTCACATCAGCACTCACAGACTCATCACTCACATTCACATTATATAATGGATAACAATTCTGGAATTGTTTAAACCACCAGAGCTAACAGTAAATTCAACCTCACAGTCAGGTCCAGTCTTTTCTTTCATCATTGCAAACAAAGGTTTTGCTCTGGCTGTGTTGGTCATAGTGCTGAGAGGGATGCGCTTCTGTGTATGGCCTTCAATCCAGGTCATCAGAAGTATCTACATATCTGATATTGACCGTTCTCCAATTTGTGTTAATCTCATTGCCTTCAATGAAGCAAATACTTTAACAGCTTCCGTCACTTAGTTCTTCTTAGTCTTCAAAATCTTAGCTATTGTGGAATAGGACATGCCTGCCTGATGAACAAACATCACTGACTTTTCACCTTTGTAGTTCTTAATCACTTGTTATCTTTTTTCTCGGTTAATCACTCAGTGTGACTCTCACTAACAACATTAGCCATGATGTTTGAATGCTAAGTGCTGTACTGAACAGAACACAAGATTAATCATGTATGTTGCCCATTGTTGACCAAAACATTGTTATGGGGCACATGACTGTAGTTAGATCCAAGCAATTTCATAAGTGTTGAAATCCTAACAACTTACTAGCCATTTGAAAAAAGCAATACACAGAGTTGAAAGAATATATAATATTCATATTTCATCACAGTCAAATAACAGAATTGCATCATAATAGGATGTGTGTACTTGTTGAGCCCTGAACTACTTCTCAAACCTCGGAACCAGATTGGATACCACCACCCTTATTCCCTGTTCCACACTGATTTTCACATGCTACTTGCCTTCATCATAGTTGTGCCGAATACAATGACATACCACAGATACATTATCAAAAAGCCTGTTCTGCAATCTCCTGTTGAAACTATGAATTACCTCAAGCTACATAGTTTGTAGGGTGTAACTGTGTTTTCCTTGAATTTTGAAAACATCCCATGCCACCCCTGTGAGTTTGCTGCAGTGCCCCAGATACTTTGGCACAGATTGAGAGGAAAATGTATAGAATTGAATGTATATATTGGAAGAACAATGTAAGAAGATAATTACAGTCAAATGTAGCAAGTAGGTACAAGCTACCAGGATTTGGATATGCATTATAGAGAAAGTCTAAATTGCCTTGAGTAGACTATAAGTAGAAATCTGGACACTGAAGACACTACCAACAAAAGTTCAAAAGAAAGTAATGAAGCTGCTACCGAAAACTGGAGGAAGGATGGATCCTTTTATGCAGTGGCCGAAAACTAAAGCGAAAGCGTCTGTATCCCGATGACATCATCTCAGTCACTAGACCCAGCTTTGCTTGAATCCAGATGAACCCCAGGACAATAAATTCTGTATTCTGCTTAAACAGATTTAAAATGTGGTTTTAATACTTATAACAGAGTATTAATGAAATCTGTATTAAATAAATAACCTGCTAATTGGGAGGCTAAGGCAGGAAGATCACTTGAGGCCTAGTGGTGGAGGTTGCAGTGAGCCGAGATTTTGCCACTGCACTCCAGCCTGGGTGACAGAGTAAGACCCCATCTCATAAATAAATAAATAACCTACATTGTTGAGAATGGGAAACAAGTTCTTTGATGAGCATTTACTACAGCCTTTAATGATAATAAACTGCTGTAAATTGTACAAAGACAGAATCTACCAAATGCATCAATGTTCAAAGAGAATATAAGACTACGTCCTATATATAAAGGAGGTATATATAATAAAGATAATTATAGTCAAATGTGGCAAGCAGGTATGGGCTATATAAAGGATATATATATATATATATATATATATATATATACACACACATATATATATGAAGTAGTCTCATATGTCTCACACACACACACACATACACATGCATATTCTAGAGATAGAATCTTGCTTTGTTGCCCAGGCTGGAAGGCAGTGGCACAAGGCACAACCATAGCCTACTCTAGCCTCAAACTCCTGGACTCAAAGAATTCTCCTGCCTCAGTCTCCCCAGCAGCTGGAACTATAGACATGCTGCTTTGACCAGCTAGAAGATCCTTTTAAGTTCAGCCTGCCTACTGTATCTTGTGCTATGCAAAGTTCTCCTCTGAGTGACTGCCACACCTTCATGTTTTACTGTGCACCATAGCATCCTGTGGAATTTACTGGCTGAAATTTTGTTATTCACACAGACAAATATGAGTGCTAAAATCATATGACAGAACTGTTATGAAGTAGTCATCCAAATGATCCAGGACATACTTATATTAATTTTTTGTCATCACTGAAGTAAAAACCTGAAATATAATTTTTGCATGAACAGTATGGCTCCAGGTACCTCCAGGCTGTAAGTGATAGACGCCATTTAACCATTTAAACTGGGGTGACGTCCTTACCGTGTCAGGCAGAGCGATGCTGAACATACTCCAATCCTTCCTGAATTACCCAAGACTCATTTTTCTAAATGTTAACAATTTCCAAGCTCTATCACAACCTCATCAAGGTGTGTCAGGATAGTTTCCCTAAGCTAATTGGCCCCAGATTGGCTTAGGGGGCCATATATCAGCATTTGGTAGCTTATCTTTATTCCTAACCATCAATTTCCTTTTCTCTTGCTTTCTTTTTATCTTGAGAAACAATACCTTAAACTCCTATAACATCTATTTCCTAATAATTTGTGTAAATTAAAACAGTGATTTATTGTATTAGCATCTGTCATTTAATTGCTCAATAAATATTAGATAATCAGTTACATATAAGCCAAATTTATCTCCAGACGGACCTCTCTGCTAAGAGCTAAATGATACTTGCTAGCTGTGCTTGGAAATCTCACAGACGCTGTGGTAGATTGACTGCAAAAAGGTCCCAATTCTTTACCTCTCCCTATAACCATGCCCTTTGCAATGTGACTTTGCTGCTTTTTCCACCAAGAAGTGGCATCTGCTTAGGATGACTAAACATCCTGGACTAACCAGTTAGCCCAGGACTGAGGGGTTTCCTGGAACACAGGACTAGAGTGCTGAAACCAGCAAAATCGTGGGCAAACCGGGATAGGTTGATCATCCCGAGTCCACTTCCCCTTTTGAATCGAGACTGACCTTATGGCTTGCTTTGCTCAGTTTAGAATACAGTGCAAGTGGCAATGTGCACATTCTAAGCATGGATCTCAAAAGGCATTGTACACTTCTCCTCTTGCTCAGATCCCCACCACTGCAGGCCAGCTGCAGGTTAGCCTGCTAGTTGATGAGATGGTCCAGTGACTCTTGTCACCTCAGCCAACAGCCATCCAATTGCTAGCCATGTGGGTGAGGCCATTCCAAACAAGCCAGCATCCAATTCAGTCAGCCCTCCACAGACACCTGAGCAAGCTTAGACATACAAACAATTAAAAAATGCTTATTGTTTGAAGCTACTGACTTTGGGGATACCTTGTGACACAGTAGTAGCTAACTGATAGAGATACCTCAAACTCAGCATTAAAGCTAAACATATATCTCAGAAAAGTGAAGACTTATGTTAACATAAAAACATACACAAGTGTTTGTAGCAGCCTTATTCATAATAATCAAAATCTGGAAACAATTCAGATGTCCTTCAACGGGCAAATGGTTAAACAAACTGTGGTATATAATATCATGGAGGACAGGCAGAGTATCTCACACCTGTAATCCCAGCACTTTGGAAGGCTGAGGTGGGCTGATCACGAGATCAAGAGATTAAGACCATCCGGGCCAACATGGTGAAACCCCATCTCTACTAAAAAAAAAAAAAAAGAAAAAAAAATTAGCTGGTTATGGTGGCATGCACCTGTAGTCTCAGCTACTTGGCAGGCTGAGGCAGGAGAATTGCTTGAACCCAGAAGGGAGAGGTTGCAGTGAGCCAAGATCTGCACTCCAGCCTGGGCAACAGAGCAAGACTCCATCTCAAAAAAAAAAAAAAATTCATGGAATAGTACTCAACAATAAAAAAGGAGAAATTATTGATACATACAACCATCTGGACCAATCTCCAGAAAATTACGTTCTCTGAGTTACAAAAAAAAAAAAAAAAAAAGCCAATCTCAAAAGCTTTCATACTTTATGATTCCACTGATACGACGTTATTGAAATGATAAATTATAGGAATAGAGAATAGATTAGTCAATATCCTTTTTGTAGGCCAGATACAGTGGCACATGTCTACTCAGAAGGCTGAGGCAAGGGGATCACTTGAGCCCAGGAATTGTAGTCCAACCTGGGTAACATAGCAAGACTCTATCTCTTAAAAAAAAAAAAAAAACTTTGTTGATTTGCACTATAACTTCACACTACCACTGGGGTAACTGGAAAGGGTACAAAGGATCACTCCTTATCATCTCTTACAACTGCATGTGAATCTATAATTATCTAAAAATTAAAAGTTTATTTTATTTTATTTGAGATAGTCTTGCTTTGTTGCCCAGGCTGGAGTACAGTGGCATAATCTCGGCTCACCACAACCTCCACCTCCCGGGTTCAGGTGATTCTCCTGCCTCAGCCTCTTGAGTAGCTGGGACTACAGGCACACACCACCACGCCTGGCTAATTTTTGTATTTTTAGAGAGATGAGGTTTCACTATATTAGCCAGGCTGGTCTTGAATTTCTGACCTCGTGATATGCCTGCCTCGGCCTCCCAAACTGCTAGAATTACAGGCGTGAGCTATCACACCCAGCCAAAATTTTTTTAACATTTAGAATTTTCTATTGTTCTTGGGCCAAAAACCTATTAGGTCCTACATGATATATTCCCTGCCTACCTTCCCAGCCCCACCTTACACACTGTCATTCACTGTGGTCTGGACCAGCTTGCCTTCTTCCAGGTTTTCAAATGTCCCTTTCAGACTCAGAACTTTGCACATGCTATTTCTTCTTTCTATAATCCCTTTCTCTCAACTATTTACCTAACTCTCATTTACCCTTTAAGTAGTCTCTTATATGTCATTTTTTCCCTTCAGTCACTCACTATATGATGGGGTTATTTTATACAAGAAATGCATGGTTCACACCAACACAGTTTAAAGTATTTGACCATCTGGGTCCAGATTACTTTTGATGTTTATTTCCCTTTTGTTATCCCAAGACTTAAGTAAAACCTTCTTTAAACATCTCAGGATTCCAGCAGCTATTCTTGGGATTATGACAAAGTATCAAAAGTGTTAATAGAGAAAAGAGTGAAACCCTTTACTGAGCTCAACTAGGGCAGGTAATTGCATAGTAAGAAACGCCCGGCCGGGCGCAGTGGCTCACACCTGTAATCCCAGCACTTTGGGAGGCTGAGGCAGGCAGCTTACTTGAAGTTAAGAGTTCAAGACCAGGGCCGGGCGCGGTGGCTCAAGCCTGTAGTCCCAGCACTTTGGGAGGCCGAGGCGGGTGGATCACGAGGTCAAGAGATCGAGACCATCCCAGTCAACATGGTGAAACCCCGTCTCTACTAAAAATATAAAAAATTAGCTGGGCATGGTGGCGTGTGCCTGTAATCCCAGCTACTCAGGAGGCTGAGGCAGGAGAATTGCCTGAACCCAGGAGGCGGAGGTGGCGGTGAGCCGAGATCGCGCCATTGCACTCCAGCCTGGGTAACAAGAGCGAAACTCCGTCTCGAAAAAAAAAAAAAAAAAAAAAAAGAGTTCAAGACCAACCTTGCCAGCATGGTGAAACCCTGTCTCTGCTAAAAATACAACAATTAGCCAGGCACAGTGATGCATGCCTGTAGTCCCAACTACTCTACTGGGGAGGCTGAGACAGGAGAATCGCTTGAACCTGGAAGGTGGAGATTGCAGTAAGCCAAGATCATGCTACTATACTCCAGCCTGGCTGACAGAGTGAGATTCTATCTCAGGAAAAGAAAAGAAAAGAAATGCCCTAGGCCGGGTGTGGTGGCTCACACCTGTAATCCCAGCAGTTTGGGAGGCTGAGGCAGGCAAATCACTTGAGGTCAGGAGTTTGATACGAGCCTGGCCAAACATGGCAAAACCTCATCTCTACTAAAAATACAAAAACTAGCCAGGCATTGTGGTGCATGCCTGTAGTCCCAGCTACTCTACTGGAAAGGCTGAGGCAGGAGAATCACTTGTACCTGGGAGGTGGAGGTTGCAGAGAGCCAATATGGCACCACTGTATTCCAGCCTGGGCAACAGAGCAAGACTCCGTCTCAAGAAAAAATAATAATAATAAAAAAAATAAACTACAAGGGCACAAGAGTCAGGGCTGCAAAGTCTAGCTGTCCCTTCCCTCACAGGCTGTCACACACATAGCACTTTTTGTATGCTAATATGTCCAATTTGTTAGCTTTACTGTGAATTGGGTCGATGTAGATGAAGACCCTAAATGACCACTGGGTGTCATCACTGTCTTATACAAGACTTCGTGTGGCTCCTTAGTATTCAGTCTTTTCTGGAGTGTGGTGATAAATTCTGCTCAGTTCTAAATGAAACCAAAGCACATCAATTCAGAACTTAGCTATATAGGAACACCAGCAAGGAATACACAGCTGAGGACTGGGAAATAGACCAAAAACAATGTCCTGAAGTGGCCCAAAATGACATCTCAAAGTCCATTCACTTAAGTTCGCATACTTTCCTCAAATGAAAGCCATTTGGGCCATTTTAGCAGGAAGTCTCCCTTTTTTTTCTTTTTTCTATTTGAAGTTATATCATTATTAGTACCTCTTGTCTTTGTGCTGCTGCCTTTGCCCTCGCTCATTCCATTATCTTAGGCACTGTCGTCCAAAAAAGACTAAAGTAGAAAGTTGGCTTATCACCCACCCCATGACAACTCCTAAGCATAATAAGCATGTGCCCAAGGCAAGAGTGACACTGACATGGAGGGGAGGGCCCCAAGTGGCAGGGTGACAAAATTTCTGCAATCCATCACCTTTAAAAGGAAACGCATATGATTGGGGCTTAGACCTGCCAGAACCCCACTAATGATCATTTAAAGACTTATGTTCCTAATGATAACAACCAGCTGTGCTAACCTCTTTCTATTCATGGACTGACTGCACGTAGGAATCAAATGGTTTCAGTTCTGTACTTG
Source organism: Saimiri boliviensis (assembly GCF_048565385.1). Taxonomy (NCBI): domain Eukaryota; kingdom Metazoa; phylum Chordata; class Mammalia; order Primates; family Cebidae; genus Saimiri; species Saimiri boliviensis. Next base: position 67,647,755 of record NC_133453.1, read on the forward strand.
GCTTCCCATTCATCTGGTTTTCACAGATAAAAGATGTTCTGGATTTTTTCCTGTAATTCTTTCCTGACAAAGTCATTGCATCCTGACTTCAAGGTCATTGTATTATAGCAGCTAAGCTGCCACATATGTCTCAAATTCAGTATCGTAAAATATAAGAAGTTTATTTCAGATAATCTTCCAAACAAGTAATGACGATTCCCCCAGGCAGTGATTCTCCAGGGCCACTAGGAGCCTCTAGGGCCATGTCATCTGCACAGTTGAAGCTGGTTCCAGCCAGTGGAAGGAAAAAGAGAGCAGAGAGGAGTCTCAACTTTGCCTAAAAGGTCCTGTCCCAGGAGAGGCACATATGACTTCCACTTGTGTTCTATTGCCTTGGACTGAATCACATGGTTACACATAAGTGCAAGGTCGGCTAGGGAGTGGTTTAGCTGCATTCCCCAAATATCAGATTTGGAGAGACAACACTTGGTCTGTTCCACAACTATCCATCAGTAGTCCAAATGAAGGTTTGTTCTGATTAAACACTAAACTGAGGCACGGAGAAATTAAATAACTTTCCCAAATTTATACAGCTAGCCAATAGCCAAGTTAGGATTTGAGCCCAGAGCCCATACTTTTAACCACTGTATATATTAACTCTAAAAGTATTAATATCTAAAAGTATTGGCATCTATAATCATGACCTGAAGGCCCAGGAGGCATTTAAAAAAAAAAAGAGTTGCATATTTGGCTATACAAAACTTAAAATCTCTTAACTGAAAAAGAAAATAAAAGTAAAAGAGAAGCAATTAACTTGGAATGAATATTGACTATAAACACAATAATAAGTTAATCTCCATAATATGTTAAGATTTCCTATAAATCAATTTTTTAAAAACAGAAAAATGGGGCTGGGCACGGTGGCTCATGCCTGTACACAGCACTTTGGGAGGCCTTGGTGAGCAAATCATGAGGTCAGGAAATTGAGACCATTCTGCCTAACATGGTGAAACCCTGTCTCTACTAAAAATACAAAAAATTAGCCAGGCATGGTGGCACATGCCTGTAGTCCCAGCTACTCAGGAGGCTAAGGTAGAAGAATCGCTTGAACCCAGGAGGTGGAGGTTGCAGTAAGTAGAAATCATACCACTGCACTCCAGCCTGGGCGACAGAGCAAGACTCCATCTCAAACAACAACAACAGGAAAAAAAAAAAGAAAGAAAGAAAAAAGAAAAATGGGCAGAGAACATAAATAGGCAATTCAAATAAGATAATCAAATGCCTATATAAAAACACAAGTCAAGCATGTGATGGCACATGCCTGTGGTCCCAGCTACTCTGGAGGCTGAGGCAGGAGGATCACTTGAGCCCAGGAGTTCAAGATCAGCCTGAACAATATAGTAGAGCACCCCCTCTGAAAAAAAGAAAAAAAAAAGACACACACTCTACTCATAGTAAAGGCTTTGCAAGTTAAAATGTGGCACTATATTAAGCCTATCATATTCAAAAATTACTGAAGTTTCTTTTGTTCTTTTTTTTGTTTTTTTTTTTTTGTTTTGTTTTGTTTTTTGTTTTTTGTTTTTTTTTTGAGATGGAGTTTCACTCTTGCTGCCCAGGCTAAAGTACAATGATACAATCTCAGCTCACCACAACCTCCGCCTACCAAGTTCAAGCAATTCTTCTGCCTAGCTTCCCAAGTAGCTGGGATTACAGGCATGTGCCACCACACCCTGCTAATTTTGTATTTTTAGTAGAGATGGGGTTTCACCATGTTGACTGAGCTGATCTCGAGCTCCTGACCTCAGGTGATCTACCCACCTCGGCCTCCCAAAGTGCTGGGATTACAGGCATGAGCCACTGTACCCAGCCTGAAGATTCTTAATATTCTTAGTGAGAGTGCTGAGAAATGAGTAAAGAGTTCAAATTGCTTGTTTTTTAAGGAGAGCTTAGTGGTAGCTATTAAAATGTTGACATACAATTCAGTTACTAGGATTCTAGTTTACAAATATAATTGAACATGTGGGCAAAGCTTCCCAGAAGACATTCACTCATGTGTTGTTTGTAAATATTGGAAATTATCTAGATGACAAGGCAAAGAAGATAGACAAATAAGTGATGATCCTTCCTCACATTCTCCTTGAAAAGAAAATGACTGCTCTGTAACTACTGACATAGAAAGAAAAGTTTTCTAAAAAATAAAAATGCTGGCCAGCCACAGTGGCTCACACCTATAATCCTAGCACTTTGGGAGGCTGCGGCAGGTGGAGGTCAGGAATTTGAGACCAGCCTGGCCAACATGGTGAAACCCTATCTCTACTAAAAATACAAAAATTAGCTGGGTGTGGTAGCACATGCCTGTAATCCCAGTTACTTGGGAGGCTGAGGCAGGAGAATTGCTTGAACCTGAGAGGCAGTAGTTGTAATGAGCCCAGATTCTGCCATTTGCACTCCAGCCTGGGCAACAAGAGCAAAACTCCATCTCAAAAGAAAATAAATAAATTTAAAAATGCTTGTGTGTTTACACATTTGAAACATACAGAGGGTTTTATGCATTTGATAGCATATGTGGACAAGTACAGGCAAACAATCTGACATACATGCACAAGTATATGCAAACAATAACTGACCCTATACTGTCTGGGGTCAGTTCCCTGTCAATAACCTGCAAGGTTCTTCCCTCTGCTCCCCTTTCCATTTCCAAAGAAGTGAGCGGAAGCAGCCCAGGTGTGGCACGCAGGGAAACTGCAGAGAGGCCTACAGACAGAATGGGACAGTGGAGGAGCAGCGTTTTGTCTTTCCAGACTGCAGTACTGCGGGCGGGCCCTGCACTTCCTCCAGCCCCAGCGTCTGACCGCTTCCCAACGCACCTGGATCACCCGCTGCCGCCTCGCCTCGGAGGCCCACGCCCAAATGCCCTGGCCGGTCTGGTCCACTGGATCCTGGAGACAGCGTCGGCCTTCACCTTGGCTGCCGCCAGGACAAGGCCTGCTTAAGGCACGAGAGAGAAAAATCCGCCCAGGCCTCCCTCCTTAGTTTAAAACCCATTCAGCTGAGGCCCGAGAAAGCCGAGTCTCTCAGTAAACCTGGCGGCGATGAACATATTATGGTGTATTTCCAGGCAACAATCCCAGGAGGAAGAGCGCAGTATCACCCGCATTCCACAGATGCAAACGAGGAAGCACAGAAATATTCAGTCCTTTCCCCAAGGCTACAAAGTCTGGCTCCGAGGCCACGTGTCAGCACATCCTCTCCGCATCCATAGGAGGTGGCACCACTCTTTTGCTGTAAAATGAGAGAGTGGAAAGAAAGATTCTGTCAAAGAGAAGAGAATTTTGTGTCCAATGGGTACTCTCTGAGTTCCAGACGTTTCCTTCCTAGTTCTGTTTGGTGGTTGTGGTGATGGTGGTGGCAGAGGGGTGTGTGTGGGTGTAGGTGTGTGTTTGCTTTAACCACTGAATAGACACTAAAGTGAAAAGGGCCTAAGTAGGGTCTAAGGCCTGAGAGGCTCTGAAAGTTCCAGAAGCATGCTGCACTGACAACCCAACGCTGAGAACCCCAGTCCTGGGGCGGCACAGGGTTCATGTCTGTGGCTCTTAGGGAAGGAGTTGTAGTTTTAACCTGACAGCTGGAGCCAATCAACGCCGGTGACAATGAGGATCAGAGGTCCAGGACCCCAGAGACGTTCTCCTCCCGGCTACCCTCACCCCCTCCCACTTCCATTCCTCCGCCCCGCCTCCCACACGCAGCACCCTCCCGGCGCCCACGGAGCGCAACTGCGTCCCAGAACAGATCACCAGGCACAAATGGTCCGCAGTTCAGAGGCCCGGAACCTTGGAGATTTTGTGGGTTTTACCTTTTTTAAATTTTAAGTTCCAGGATACATGTGCAGGATTTGCAGGTTTGTTACGCAGGTAAACGTGTGCCATGGTGGCTTGCTGCACCTGTCGACCCTGTCACCTAGGTGTTAAGCCCAGCATGCATTAGCTATTTTTCCTGATGCCCTCTCTACCGCAGCTCCCCACCCCCACCTCCTGATCGGCCTCAGTGTGTCTTTCCACTCCCTGTGTCCCTGTGTTCTCTGAGATTGTTTTCTTTCGGACTGAGAACAAACCTTGTTGCGTCTTCTCCTATCTCAATGTGAGTGCTGCTGAAAGTGCAAAGTGAACAGCTCAGCGGTCCTAGCTTTTCTTCCTGGTTGGGGGCGGGGAGGATGTGGGGAAAAGAGGAGGGAGTAACCTATTCCATCAGCATTTGCAGCTCTCAGGACCTGGGCACTGAGATCTGGCAGCTTTCACCATCTAAGGAGAATGGGTTTCTCTCGCCCTTGGAAGCTCGCCCACCTGTAGCCTGCCTGTTGGGCCTGGGATCCCACAGTTAGACCACCGGTTCAGTACCTTGGACCCTGGGGGACCCCTCGCTGCATGCAGGGAGCTCTCCCGGGTCGAGAACCCTGGCTCTCGCTCTCTTTGCTTTAACCATCGAACAGGCGAACAGACAATAAAGTGAAATGCACCTGACTACAGTCTGTTAGATCTGGAAGACAAAAGGCGAAATTGGGTCTGAAAGCCCAGCACCACCGAAAGGCCACCACTGGGAAAGTTGAGTATCTGATGATTCCTGCTCAGGACCCTGGGATTTACTTACACCCCAGCAGGGAGCAAAGATAACTCAGGGCGGAATCCCAGAGGGAACAAAACATTCGGTCCCCAAGCTCGGCTTCACGTGGCAAGCCAGGGGGCACCCGCCTCCCACCCTCTCCGCAGAGGCTCGAGTCTGTTTGGGAATCTTCCCGGGGCTACCCTCTGCGCCGCGGGACGCGCCTCCTCCTCTCCCAGGGGAACCCCCCTTCCAAGATGCTCCTTGGGGCAGGTCGCCCTCAGGACCGCCAATGCCCCTTCCCATCTGTTCCGTGGAGCTGGCACACCAGGCCCGGGAGAGTTAAGTGTGGTGCCGCCTTCTCTCGCGTCCCTTGACCGGAAACAGCCCCGAGCGACAGCGGCCTTGCCTCCGCGGCCCAGATCTGAGTTCGAGGTTGGACTGCGTGTCCGTAAGCATGTAATTGGATCTAGGCCTTGGTTTCCTCAATGTGGGTGATATTGTACCCACCCCACGGGACTATTCCCAGGAGTCAGTGAGATGCCGAAGGTAAAGGGCTTGGCAGAACGCTGGGCGCTCAGAAAATACACGCGGGCTATCGCTCTCTGCACTAGACTGCACGCTGCTGGACGACAGTGCCTGGAGGCAGGTGGAAGAGAAATGACTGACTGAGACTCTCAAGCTGGGGGTGGGAAGGTGTGCAGAAGGGAGTATGGAGCCAAAGATTCGAGCCAGGCGCGGTAGCTCATGCCTGTAATCCTAGCCCCAGCACTTTGGGAGGCCGAGGTTGGAGGGCCGCTTGAGCCCAGGAGTTTGGGACTAGCCTGAGGAACATAGCGAGAGCCCGTCTCTACAAAATAAAAAAAAAAAAAATTATCCAGGCATGGTGGCATATGCCTGTGGTCCCAGCTACTCCGGAGGCTGAGGCAGGAGGGTCCCTTGAGCACAGGAATTCGAGGCTGCAGTGAGTTGTGATCGCTTCACTGCACTCCAGCCTGTGAGTGAAACTCTGACTCTTAAAAAAAAAAAAAGTAACAATATATTTTTTTGAATGGTGGAAACCCGAGGCAACCTCTGAGCTAGGGGACTGCCGTGGCGGTGGAGACCAGAGGTCCCAGCCATTCCCTGCACAGGTCGAGTCTTAGCCCCGGAAGAGTGATTCCATTGTGTCCTCTCGCCTGGTCCATACAGGAAAAGAAAAAAATGTGAAATCCCAGGACGCAGATCCTGACTCAGGGGTCCTCTCTGACTACCGGCTCGAGGGGCGGTGGAGAGCTGATGACTCCCGGAGTCCGTCGAGGCTGCCTTAGGAGCTGCAGGGAAAACCAGGTTAAGGACACCAGCGATGCGTAAGGATCCGGCCAGAGTTGTCCCAAGAAGCTGCAACTGGCCAATGAAGTAATAACAAAAGCACTGCCAGTTTGGTCGCAAAGGCAAAGCTGGGAGATTCTCATTACCAAATCCCCGCCCTCTTCCAATGTCTGAGTTTTAGGACAAACCCCAAAGGGGTTGAAAGTGCAGGTTCCTAGAGTTACTACTTCGGGGACGAAAACACAAAGGTACCGAAACTGGCATTGCTTCTTGGACCAGCGGCCGGGAAACCCGCGTCTCCCGGACCCTCCCTCGACCGGACTGTGAGGAGTAGGAGCAGCAGCGCGTGCCGCGCCCCCGAGTGACGAAAGAGAGTGAGAATGGGCCTGGCCCCGCCACGCACAGAGGGCACCCGGGCGCCCATCCCCGCTCCCTGCCGGCAGGAGGCATCTTCTCCCTAGCAATACCCCACTAGGCTGGCTTTCTGTGCAGCGGAGGACGCCCAATAGCCCGGCGGAGACAAAGCGCCCAGACAGGCGATGGCTGGAATCCTGCCCCAGGCTAGCAGTGAGGCAAGGAGCTAAGAGCAAAGGGCAGACTTCTCCTCTCCAGCTCGCTGTCTTCTGGAGACCTGGAGCTGTTCAACCAAGGCTTACCGTAAATACCCTTGTGATTTGTGCTATGGCAACAGAGAAAGGCTGCTGCCTGGCAAGGGGGAAGGGACACCCAACTCGAAGTCGTTTCCGTTCTCGATCCTCAGTGTTTATCTATAAAATGGGAATAATGATTCCATCCCCGCCTGGCTCCCACGAAGGGAGACGCTGCGGCGTCAGCCTGGGACATGCGAATCAAAGCAGGAGAAGGTCTCAGCGATGGGAATGTAACACGCGAGGCCAGAGCAGAAACTTCTGACTCCCCTTATTTCCCCCCACCCTTCTCTGGGTTCCTTCGGACCAAAAGATTGGCGAAGTCAGAGAAATCCTAAATCCGAGAAGGGAAAGAAGGTGCCCTGGGGCTAAGGAGGCAGCTGGCTACCCTCAAGCACCAGTGTTCCCCGAACTCGTTCTAAGCCTCTCCTTCACTTCTCTCAGATCACTAAGGAGATAGGCATCACTCTGAACTGTAGACAAACCTGTCAATTCCCTTTGCCACTGCTTCCCTGACTTTAGACCAAAGTAAGGAAATCGTTTGGACATTGTGACGCAGTAATCAGATAATTTGGCTAAACCCAGATTTGTGTTCAAATTATCAGAACTAATGCCTCAAGTCTCTGCTTGATTCTCCAAATGCAGTTGTGGGCTCTGCCTCCCTCTCCCTCTCCCGCACACTCTCCCCCCACCCACCACTTGCTCATTGCCTCTGGCCTCTTCTTCCCTTCCATCCCCTCATGTAGACAATCTCTTGTTTTCCAGATAAAGGGGGGCTCCAGTCATTTCCTTCCAGAAAGATACCATTTTCCAGATCCCAGCTGATCTACACTTTGGACTGTTAATTAATGGAGGTACTGAAGAAATAAAATACAACAAATTTACCACCATGAAAAAGCCGGGAGGACATATTTGGGGTGGGAACAAAGAACAGAGAGAAGTCATGGTGGTTGGCTTTTTTTTTTTTTTTTTTTTTTTTTTTTCTTGTGAGGCGGAGTCGCTCTATCACCCAGGATGAAGTGCAATGGCCTAATTTCGGCTCACTGCAACCTCTGCCTCCCGGGCTCAAGCCATTCTCCTGCTTCAGCTTCCCAAGTAGCTGGGATTACAGGCGCCCACCAGCATGCCTGGGTAATTTTTGTATTTTAGTGCAGGTGGGGTTTCATCATGTTGGCTAGGCTGGTCTTGAACTCCTAACCTCAGGTGATCTGCCCGCCTCAGCCTCCCAAAGTGCTGGGATTACAGGCGTGAGCCACCGTGCCCAGCAGGTGGCTGGATTTTTTAAATTGTCTTTTTCAGGAAAATTATGGTCTATATTAGGTCAAAGCACCTATCACTGTGACCACAGAGTTGGAATTTGAAATCAAGACGCCAAAAGGCAATCATGTTTCAATATTGGGGAGGTCAGTTTTGCAGCTGAGGCCCACAAAGTAGGCGGAGAGCCGCATAAAGCAATGCAGTTAGGTGGGGGTGAGCTCCACCGCCAACTGTTTCTCATAAGCTGGCTCTTTCGATCTAGGGGCCTTCCTTAACCAAAAAAAGGCTGGGAACTAAATCCAGGTAGACTTGAAGGCGCATTACCTATCTCATTATTTCTCTGTGTGAATGCTGGAGTTTTAATTACACACTTGCTTTTTCTGGGGAAGAAGACCAAAGATCATATTTTTGAAGGCATCAACTTGTTTTCTATCAGACAGTTGTTGTAACAAGTTCTTTCAGCGATATGTTATGTCTTTAGGAAAGGATGCTTCAGATGGTGCGCACTAGCACAATTTTGTGGCTTTTAATTACTATTTTGTTCTTTTGGGGGGTTTCAGAGGCTGGCGCCTGGGCGTGATTAGACTGTCTACCCTGCTCGTCGCAACCTCGCATACTGCCCACCAGGTGGCGCCACAAAGCAAGTGCTGCCGCTGGAACTTCGGACTTGGGAGTCCAGCAAGTAGTGGGTACAGCACCGTCCGGCCAAGGTTTCCAACAACAGGGTTATAGAGAGACAGAGTAAGTCGCCATTTCCGATATTTCGGGAAACACACACACACACACACACACACACACACACACACACACAGGAAAAGGAGAAGAAAAAAATGCGATAGGGTAGAACAGGGTCCTAAAGTGCCAAAGTGTAAAACTGGGTTAAATTAAACAAACCAGATAAAACTTTTTGTATTTGTTGTAAGTTTACAGATAAGTGATAAATCTAGTCTCTAGACTTGATAAATCTATAATCTCGCCTATTATCCTATTTCCTTTTTCGCAAGAGCATTGAATGCATTTTCAAGGCCAACTGGTGAACCTTTTCACCCGAAGGAGGAAGTCTTCGGGATGGCTTTTAGGGTGTCATTTACCCGTCAAACATATATAATTACTCAGAGCCTCGCGTGTCGGGAAGTAACCAGGGAAAGTGGTTTCACACATACTATTAGCAATAGCGCCTTTAGGTTTATATAGCTTCTCTTTCAAGAAACAAGGAAAACCCGTTTAAATATTTTCCAATTAATTGTCCTAATATCCCTGTGGATTGGTTAGGAAGCGGGCATTACACGTGGTTTGTGGATCATTAAATCAATTGACTATGTTAAGTGCCTAGTGGCTAACAAGAGCAAGTGCCAGACACTTCGAGGAAAAGTGGAGATGGAGTTGGCTGGACTCTCGCCACCGCTGTACTTTAATGTGTTCGAAAACTGACCTCCGACCGGAAGGAGCGAATCACTGGAACCGGCACTTGCACACCGAATGGGATGGAGGACCCCACTTCTTCCTCCGAGGCAAAACGCCAGTCTGTCTCCACGCCGTCTGTCTTCCTGCGGCGGGCCACCCTGACTCCCCGCTACCTCGGTCCCTCGCCTCGCTGCTCACATTCAGCAGCAGTCTGTTTGCACCCAGGGCCGCTGCCGCAGCAGCCGCGGCCACCGCGCCTGCCAAGCGACGCCCGCCCCCTGGCCGGGCGTTCCCCGAGCTCCGCGGCCGTTTGCTTCTGATTGGCTGTTGCTAGGTGACGTCGCCTGCGCTCACGTGACAAGTGTTAAATGCCCACACTGCAGGAGCCCGCCTGGCAGACAATCGTAAAGCAGCTCAGGGACGCTCACCTGCTCCCGCCTCCCAGAGCCCCGACCCGGCCCCGCCATCCCTGCCCCCTCCGCTGCCCGCCCCCCATCCGAGCCCGCGCTCCAGCTGGGCAAGGAGCCGAGAGGGCCCAGAGGCCGAAAGAGGATGCGACCAGCGGCAGCTGTCCCGAGCAGTGCACGGTGATCGCCTCCCCCGGAGGAGGAGGCGCCTAGACGGTTGCCTCATTTCTTGTTTTCCCCACCACCACCCCCGTAATTACATTGGCTGCTGGAGGGGACCAGGAGAGACGGAGGAGGCGCCTGGCTTCCCCCGTGCACCCGCCACCCCTGCTCTTTCCCGTCCCGGGCCAGGATGACTGGAGTCTTTGACAGTCTGGTGGCCGACATGCACTCGACCCAGATCGCCGCCTCCAGCACGTACCACCAGCACCAGCAGCCCCCGAGCGGCGGCGGCGCCGGGACGGGTGGCAACAACAGCAGCAGCAGCAGCCTCCACAAGCCCCAGGAGTCGCCCACCCTTCCGGTGTCCACCGCCACGGACAGCAGCTACTACACCAACCAGCAGCACCCGGTGGGCGGTGGCGGCGGCGGGGGCTCGCCCTACGCGCACATGGGCTCTTACCAGTACCAAGCCAGCGGCCTCAACAACGTCCCTTACTCCGCCAAGAGCAGCTACGACCTGGGCTACACCGCCGCCTACACCTCCTACGCTCCCTATGGAACCAGTTCGTCCCCAGCCAACAATGAGCCCGGTATGCATCACGCTGGCGGCGGGAGTGCCGAGTCGGGCTAGTTAATGGGATAGATGGGTAAACGTGTTTGGGGCGGGAGGCCGTCGGAAGCCCTGGATTTTCACGCTGCCTGATCACCACCCGCTCGTGCCCTTTACCCTCCCCAGCCTCCAATCTGCCGCAGGTCTTCGGTTACGTCCCACTCTCGGTTGGTGAGACCTGGTGGCCTCAAGGGCCAGGTGGGCGTGCTCTGCCTGCCTCTTAAGGGCTTCTCCCTGCCACCTGCTTCTTTCTCCTGGGTGTGTGCTTGTCTCCCCCTTCCCTGGAGGGTTCAGCTCCCGGGGTCATTGGTGGCTCCAGCCCGCGCGCAGCGAAGTCGCGCCTGCCGTGGCGCCACAGCTCGGTGCACCCGTCTCCTGACTCAGGCCGTGTCCCCCGCCAGGCCCTCCAAGAGGGCGGGAACTCGAGGACCCCTGGGTTGCGCGGTTCTCACAGTCTCGTGTGGTTGCAGAGAAGGAGGACCTCGAGCCTGAAATCCGGATAGTGAACGGGAAGCCAAAGAAAGTCCGGAAACCCCGCACCATCTACTCCAGTTTCCAGCTGGCAGCTCTTCAGCGGCGTTTCCAAAAGACTCAATACCTGGCCTTGCCGGAGCGAGCCGAGCTGGCGGCGTCTCTGGGCCTCACTCAGACTCAGGTGGGGCCTGCGGCCTGCGGGGGCGATGCAAGCGCGGGCCTGACAAGGCTGGGAAGCAGGCGGGTCCGGAACGATACTCTTTAAACTTCATTTTAAGTAGTTTTAAGGATTTCCAGGACCGCGCCTCAGGCGGCCTAAGCTTCTAGGCCCAAGGCTGGAAACCCCCAAGGGGCCGCCTCGTGGGAGGGAAGGAAAGAGACCGGTACCTCTCGCTACTGATTAAGCGGGTTAAAATAACGTCCTCCTGACGCTCCCGCTGTCACCATCATCACAGTGCACGTACAGCAGCCGTCCTGGCCTGTTGGCGATTCCTCCCCAGGGAGCAGGAGCCGGCAGAGCCTCGGAGGCCGCCGCCCGCTCGGGATCCACTTCTCTGCCCGGGGCGCCCTCTGCCCAGCTCTAGCCGGCGGGTTTTCTCTGCTCGCTTTTTTCTCCTCTTCGCACCCCTACTCCCCCAAGCCTAGGTTCCTCCATTAATGCTCGGGTCTTTTTTTCCTCAAAGGTCAAAATCTGGTTCCAGAACCGCCGGTCCAAGTTCAAGAAGATGTGGAAGAGCGGTGAGATCCCGTCGGAGCAGCACCCTGGGGCCAGCGCTTCCCCGCCGTGTGCTTCGCCGCCCGTCTCGGCGCCGGCCTCCTGGGACTTCGGTGCGCCGCAGCGGATGGCGGGTGGCGGAGGTCCAGGCAGTGGCGGCAGCGGAGCGGGCAGCTCCGGCTCCAGCCCGAGCAGCGCGGCCTCGGCTTTTCTGGGCAACTACCCGTGGTACCACCAGGCCTCGGGCTCCGCCTCCCACCTGCAGGCCACCGCGCCGCTGCTGCACCCCACTCAGACCCCGCAGCCGCATCACCACCACCACCATCACGGCGGCGGGGGCGCCCCGGTGAGCGCAGGGACGATTTTCTAACCCCCAGGAGAACGCGCCAGAGACTGGGAGCAGAGACCAGTTATTCTCAGTGCTCACCGCGAGCCGGGGTTCCCTCCTCCCGGCAGGCTGTCGCCACCCCCCTCTTCCGGAGGCCGCGACCTGCAGTGGCTCACCCCGGGCCCTGCTCCCTTCCGGGGCCACCAAGCGGGCCCCTCTCTGGGAGGAACAGGACAGCAGCTTGGCGAAGGCCTCCCTAAAAGGCCAAATTTCTGACCTAAGCCCCGGGTCTCGGCTGCTTCGAGCCCCGCTTCAGACTTGCCTTCTCTTCCCGCAGGGTGAGCCTGTCCCGCGCTTTCCTCGCAAGGGGCTGAGAGCTGGGGCTGAGAGGGACGCCTCCCCCGCCCGCGAGGCTTCCTGGGCGCTAAGAGGCCCCTTTCTCCTCACCCGCCCCCGGGCTCCGCTCGGACGCTGCAGTTACTGACCTCCCGGTCCTGCCTGCCCGCCCTCCCCCACGTGGCCCCTTGACCCAGCGGCCCGCCGCTTCTTTCCGCCCTGCAGTTCCCAGCCCTCGGAGCCCCATCCCCTCTCTTCCCCGACCGCGTTCCCCCAGGAATGCTTCCTCAGCTCTCTCCTCATCCATCACCAGTGGAATTTTTTTATTTTTATTTTTTTAAAAGTTTAGGTGCCTTTGCGGATGACCTCATTTTGATGTTGAAAAAAAAAATGGTTTTTTAATATGTGAACACTGCAAAAAATGTGTTTAAATTATCTTTTTTAAAACGTATTCAGGATTATTAGCCTGGACTTGGACACAGAGTTTGTAAATAAAGGTGTCTGTGCAGATTTTCCCACTGATTTATTTGTATAAAAATACTCATCTTTTCAGACTTTTTTGTAAACCCCCAGTTGTGAAAACTGCAGTTTAGCAGTGACCTCAGCAAACCCTCCTTTTAATTTTTTCCTTTAAAAACATTTCAGTTAAATTAAGCTACTGATTTGGATTTGTTTTGTCGTATCCTAAAGTCTTTGTTGTTGAAAGGTATTTTGGGGTTATTTATTATGAAAACAACATACTCTTAATGTTGATTTTACAATATGAAGAGATTATTTAAATAAATTATTGTTTTCATTGGATGTGTGCGCTTTTTCCTTGGTGCCAGGGTCCGGTCAGTCACGTGCTCAGAGCTCGAGCCGCTGCCCAGGCCTGGAAGCCAGTTCGGCCGAAAGCGACATTTACATCTTTCCGAGGCTGTGACAACGCGAGGTGCGGCGAGGCGAGGACAGGAGCACTGGGCGTGGGGCTGCACCCGGGTTTCACGCCGCCCCACTCCCGAGTCCCCGCGAGGGGTTCACTGGCCCTAGACGCGGTGACTCACTCAGCTCCGAGCGGCTCCAGCCTCCACCCGCCCCGACCCTCAGACGCCGGCGCCACTGCCCCCGCGCCCGCCGCGATGGCCAGGCCCAGCATCCGAGCGGCCACGGGGGACCTCCCGTCAGGGACCTGAGCTCTGCAGCAGCCTGAGGGTCGGAACCCTACATTGAACCCTCCCCGCCGTTTGTCCCGCTGCACTTCGGGACTGAACTGAGAACTCTGTGAGTCACGCTCGGGAGGCACGGTTGGCTGCTCTGGAATGCAAGGCGACCCCAACGCATGGGACTGTGCTAGCGCGCGTGCACACACACAATCACACTGAGCACACTGTCACAGGCCCAGTCTATACGAGCACACACTCACCCACACATACTCAAATACACTCTCACAGTCACACTCCTGCTCATTCTCAGGTGCATGCACAATGACACACATTCCAACACCATAACATCACTCACTCATACTGCATCACACTCATAACACTGACACACGAACTCATGCACACTCACATTCACACACACACTGATAGACAAAGTCACATATGCACACTCATGTATACACACTCACAGACTTAAATACACTGGTATGAGACTGGCATCTTGCCACTTCAGACTCTTGGGGGGAAAGGTCCACATACCGTTGGGCTCTGCTTTCTACCTTGGGCCCACACAACCAGCTTCCAGCTTTGGAGATGACCTTACTTTCTGGCATTCCCTACAAAGGCCAGGGGTTGGTGGTTAATGAAGGCCTGAACTAAAAGTCTCTTTCCTGAAAGCCCGAGGCCACACAGTTGGAAGCTTCCTGGCTTCGATCACTGACTGTGTGACCTTGGACAACCCATTTAACCACCCTGTGTTACAGCTTGCAGATCTGTAAGAAAGGAGAAATACTAACAGCTATAGCTTGGAGTTGTGGGCATTTAATGTAGCAGTGCCTGGCACACGGTAACAACTGACTAAATTTAATACAGTGCCCCCAGAGAGGGGTATGAAACCCAGTTACCCAGAGGCTTTCCAACTTCACCTTGTGGAAAGAGCGGCTTCCTGGGGCTGGGAGAGCCCCTTTCTGTCTGGGGTTTGAATCTCAGCCATGCCTTCTGAAGGGGCTCTCCTCCACTCCAGTGGGTTGGGCACCAGCCACAGAGCCTGGCCTGCCAGGTCCAGGCTTCCTCCCCTCTAGGATGAGGCCACCTGTGTTGTGTGTCTTCAACTTATCTGTCAAAGCCAGACACAGCATTGAGGTGACTGGGCTCAGTAGCATCATCCTGAGGGGAATCCTGACTTTTCTGGGCAGATTGTTTTGGGGCCTGCTCTGAGTCTGGTTTACAACGTAGTTGCGGCTTTGGAAAAAGCAGGGAGGCTACACAATCCAGTGTCCCATTGCATTTTTCATTGTTTTCTCAGGCTAGGAAGGCCTGGGTTGAAGCCCATTGACCTATGATCCCGGGTTTCCCTAAGCAACCGGTGCCTGGCAGACACCAATCCCTGTCCAGCACCCCCACCTCACCTCCAAATTCTGTGGGGTTTTTTTGAGTGCCAGTAACTGGTGCCAGCCTTCCTCCTGAGGCTGACTGTGCCCTCCCCTCCTTTGCGCGCACTCCCCTCCCTCCTCCCGAAACCAGCGGGGAGAGACGGGGCAGTAAATTGGCTGGTGTCGAGGATCTGCGGCAGACAAGATGATTAAGAGGCCTACTCCGGAGCGCCCGGGGCAGGGAATGTCAGCCCAAGTTGGAATCACGCAACAGGCCTTGGCATGAGCCAAGCCTGGGAGTCTGGAGGGCGGGCGCCCCCAGCTCCGGGGTGGGCTAAGGCCCCACAGACTCGCCGGAGTCACCTAACCAGGCACCCAGAGACGGCGGTGTCTGGCCGGGCCACAGGGCGCCTTTTCCCAGGGAGCCTGCGAAGCCTAGAGCAGGAGGGTGCTGGGACCAGAGGAAGGGGGTATTTTCGCAGTGGAGGGGAAGGGCTAAGAGAAGGGATCGCAAGATGCGCTCAGGTCCCAGAAGTGAGGGGGCGGAAAGGGGGAGGGGTGGGCGAGGGAGGAAACAAAGCCTGGCTCCTGGAGGCGGGGGCCGGCTCCAACCCCGCCGGGGGCGACGCGCTGGCAAGCCTTTCTCACAGTCTCCAGGCCCGCCCGGAGACGCGGAGCCCTGTGATCAGCCCGCCGCCGCGCAGACACGCTCCCCCCGCGCTCCACTGAGCTCCGCAAAGCGCGAATGAAAAATGGAAATGGGAAGCAGCGATCTCGGCTCTCTACACTGGGAAACTAGCGGCGCTCAGAACACACATAAATCTCCATTGTAATCTGCTTCCAATTGCTCTCGTGAAATATCAGGCCAGAGACAGGATATGACAAGCGCTGGGAAGCAGGGGGAGGGAAGCCGAAGAGTGAGGGGTGCACGGCCCTCTCCACTCCACCCTCTGGCAGGGCTCTCCCAACTCAGGCAGAGCGCGGGCATTGAGCTCCAGGGCCAACTGCCGGCCGCCCAGGCGCTCCGGCCGCCCAGGCGCTCCAGCGCCCCCGGCCCCTTCAATCCCCTTCTCCCCTCAACCCCGGTGCACGCTCTGCCCACAGTCCCCTCGCCCCCGCGCGGCGCTCTGCTGGGCGCAGACCCCTGTCTGGCTGCTCCGAATTCCCGCCGCCGGCCCCGAGGCTCGGGGTGGGAAGGGCAGAAAAGAGAGAATGGAT